>NW_026068068.1:1388531-1402143 GCF_014885135.2 Alexandromys fortis | reverse complement strand
TATATATTTAAGCCTACGTACACTCATCCAACATTGTGATTTATTTGGTGGTCTGAATCTGTCCTATTTTGATTCTGTAATTTATGATTTGTGCCTTTAAATCACTAAGCGCTTAAGAATCTAAGCTGTGACATTTCTAGGTCAAAAACAGGTACTGCCTGCTTGCTCCACCCAGTCCACCATGGCAGAGCTGCTTGTGACTCTGATCCTTGCACATTGCACCTCTAACACGGTGGAGCTGTTTGTGCCTCTGAGTTGCGGCACACACTGTCCCCCCTTTAGTCACACAGCGAGTCTAGTTGCCATCAAACAAATTGTAGCACTTTACTCCAAATGTTTCATTTAAAAGCTCTGACTCCTGCAGGAGCCAGACAGAGATCGCAATAGCGGCACAGCCCAGAAAGCTGGAATTTTAAAACAGCCAGGTTTTTTCTGCTGTTGAGTCAGGAAAATTTCTTTGTGGCACACAACCCATAAACAGCAAAAAGCTGTCTTAAATTTTTTCTCTATTTTTAAAGCCATTTTAGGTTTTTCAGTGGATTTAGCCCCATGTTGGGCGCAACTCTGTAGTAATAAGAGCGGCAGGGCTGCATCCCTGGCACCCAGCCACCCGCATGGCTAGCTGTATACCTGAAATAATTACAAGGAAGCTGTCTTCTTTTAAACACTGCTTGGCCCATTAGTTTTAACCTCTTATTGGCTAGCTCTTACATATTGATCTAACCCGTTTCTAATATTCTGTGTAGCACCACGAGGTGGCTTACCAGGAAAGATCTTAACCTGCGTCTGTCTGGAGTGGGAGAATCATGGCAACTGCCCAACTCGGCTTCTTTCTCCTAGCATTCTGTTCTGTCTACTCCACCTACCTAATTTTCTGTCCTATCAGGGCCAAGCAGTTTTTTTATTCATTAACCAATAAAAGCAACAGATAAATACAATTCCCACCTCCATCACAACTGTCTACCTCTCAGGTAATTTACTTGAGATTAACTATTACCAAATTCAAAAACCTATTACCCTAAACAGAAACAATCTAATTCAGTCCCTTGCAATTCCTTCTACAAAAGAAGAGGTTTTATCGTTTGAAGAAAGATACTTAAAAGAAATCCCACACTAGCTCAGAATTGAGAAATAGGTGGTTATTTATTTAGGGATATCTCACAAATCAGAATCCTCTGCTGAAACAGAGATCAGAAACCAAAATCTGCAACCGGAACAAAGAGGCTAGAAAAGAGGCTGGATACAGACTCTACATCAGCATAAATAGTATAAGAGGCCTCGCCCCAGTGGGCAAGTAACCACAAGCTATAAGACTTCCTAAAGCACCTCCCTCTTTTGTTTAAATAAGAGAGTTCTAAGCCTAATACAAAAATTATATACAATAAGAGCAAATATATACAATGGTTATCCTATTGTAACTAGTTTAAGTCTTGTATAATAAATAAATTGGCCAAGTCATAAGAAAAAATTAACCACAACTATCTATAATTATTTTGGGTAAAACTAACTGGGTGGCAGGAAGCGGCCCGCCATTCTTACAACAGAGTGGCACCCAACGTGGTAATGAACTCCACGTAAAACCTGAGAGGGCTTAAAAAGGAGAGAGAGAATTTAAGACAGCTTTTTGCTGTTTGTGGGTTGCATGCCACAAAAAAAAATTTGTACTGACTCAACAGCAGAAAAAAACTGGCTGTTTTAAAATGCCAGCTTTCTGGGCTGTGCCGCCATTGCGATCTCTGTCTGGCTCCTGCAGGAGACGGAGTCTTTGAATGAAACATTTGGAGTAAAGTGCTACGATTTGTTTGATGGCAACTAGACTCGCTGTGTGCCTAAAAGAAAGTCATTGCGTGCTGCGACTCCAAGGCGCAAGCAGCTCTACCATGCTACTGGTACAATGTGCAAGGATCAGAGTCACAAGCGGCTCTGCCATGGTGGACTGGGTGGGGCAATCAGGCAGTGCTCCTAAATAACAAAAAATTACAGATTCACAGTAAAACAGATTCAAACATAAAAGACCACTAAATGGATCACAATGTTGGATAAATGTACATAGGCTTAAGAAAAAAAATATATAAAAAATAAAGTTAAAAGGAGAAAGTCTTTTAAAAAACAGACTACATACAGATAGTTATAAATTAAAAAAAAGCCACATAAGTCAAGTCAGGGAGTCGCCATGATTCTCCTCTCCGAGGCAGACACAGATTAAGAATCTCCCTGGTAAGCCACCAGCTCGTGGTGCTACACAGATTATTAAAAATGGATTAATCAAGATGTGAGAATTAGCCAATAAGAGGCTAGAACTAATGGGCCAAGCAGTGTTTAAAAGAATACAGTTTCCGTGTAATTATTTTGAGTAAAGCTAGCCATGCGGACGGCTGGGCGCCGGGAACACAGCCCGCCGCTCCCTCCATCAACATGCTTCAGCTGATAATTCTCTGGGACTATTCAAATCTTTATCACCATGTAAGTTTTTGTTTAAATGAATTATTAGATCAGGCGTTATCCCAACAGTCAGTCATAGACTGGAAATGTCTCCTAACAATCTTTGAAAGTCATTAAGAGTTCTTAACCTGTCTCTCCTAATTTGTGCTTTTTGTGTCCTAATTTTCTGCAAACCTATTTTATAAACTAGGTAATTGACAGAATCTCCTCTCTGTATTTTCTAATCCCCATTTCGGCAAAACATTTTTTACTTCTTCAAACATTCTTTCTAAAGTATCCATGTTTGAATCAGATAGCAAAATGTCATCCATGTAATGGTAAATTACAGACTTAGAAAATTGCTTACATATTATTTCCAATGGCTGACTTACAAAGTATTGGCACAATGTGGGGCTATTGAGCATTCCTTGTGAGAGGATAGTCTATTTATATCACCTAGTCTGCTGACAATTATTATAAGTAAGCTCTGTGAAGGCAAATTTTTCTCTATCTTTCTCTTGTACAGGTATAGTGAAGAAACAATCTTTCAAATCAATAACCATAAGAGGTCATCCTTTTGGTAATAAAGAAGGCAGAGAGATTCCAGATTGTAGAGGGCCCATAGGTTGAATAACCTTATTGACAGCTCTTAGATCTGTCAATATTCTCCAGATTTATTTTTTACAACAAATATAGGAGAATTCCAAGGGCTGTTTGATTCTTCAAGATGGGGAGCATCTAGTTGTTCTTGTACCAACTGTTCTAAAGCCTGCAACTTATCTTCAGCTAGAGCCACTGCTTAACCCATATAGGCTTCTCAGTTAACCATTTTAAAGTAGGGCTGTTGGGGGCTCTAAAGGTTTTCTAGTTGCTTTATGTTCTTGTACAGCCTGAATAGCTTGTGACCATTGTGTATAGTGCCTTATAATATCCTTCCCAGAATCATGAGTTCTTGGGACTGCAGGGATGTTAATTTGGGTATTCTATTGCTGTAGCAGGTCACAACTCCATAAATTTATTGCAAAATTAGCCATATATGACCTCAGCTTCCCTCTTGGACCTTCTGGCCCAATACAGTCAACCCATCTCATGCTTTATTTAACTTGAGATATGGTTCCAATTCCTAGTAATTGAACATCTTCCTCTTGAAGAGGCCAATTTGGATGCCAAGATTCTGGAGTAATGATACTCACATCTGCACCTGTGTCTACCAAACCAACATTTCAATGCCATTAATACATACTCTTGAATTTGGTCTTTGATCATTTATAGATGTCTGCCCGAATATACGTTTCTTATTTCCTATTGGAATTTTTGACTTATCCTCCATGTTTATGCCATTATATAGAACAGTATGATCTTTTACAGAAGGCTCTGGATTTTCTAATTTTTTCTGGTAAGACATGTCCTCCAGTTACTGGAAATGACTGGGCCACTTTTGACTTGGAGGGCCTGTGAAAGGTCCCTCAAGGAGTTTCCCAATGCATTGTCTCTCTTTTGTTGGACTGCATTCATTGGTCCAAGCCCTTTGCCACTCCTTCTACATATACCTGAAGGCTGAGTCCTCGTATTTTTGCCATTCCCAGAAGAGATATTATTCCTAGGAATTCCTGTCTACAATCTCTTGTTGAAATAGAAGCGGTGGGGTTGCGTCCCCAACACCCCAGCCGCTTGGCTAGCTCGTGCCCGAAATAACAACACACAAACTGTATTCATTTAGGAACTGCTTGGCCCATGAACTCTAGCCCTTACAGGCTAATTCTCGCACCTGGACCAGCCCATTTCTAGTAATGTGTGTAAGCATCCAAAGGTGAGCTTACCGGGAAGATTCTAACCTATGTCCATGTTGGGTCGGAGCTTCATCGTGTGTGCCTCAGATAGCAGAGCTATCGGGAGAGTGGAGCATGGCGTCTGCTCCAGAGAGCAGAGCTGTTGGGTCTACCCAGGAGAGATGAGCATGGCGTCTCTGCTCCACAAAGCAAAGCTGTTGGGTCTCTCCGGGAGTAGAGCAGAGTCTGACCTCACTTCCTCTTCCGCCCAGAATTCGATTCTGTTTCCTCCTCCCATCTATGTTCTAAGCTATGAGGCCAAGCAGTTGGTTTATTATAATTAACCAATGACCTTCCTCCATCAATCTCTTCTCAGATAACCACAATTAAAACATTTGGCATTTTGATGTATCCTCATTCCTTTGGAAATTGCTTCTCCTACCCAAGATTCAGTATTATAGTCAAATGTCTCAATGTTCATTGTATGCAGGATCTGTTAATCTATAGGTACTGATTTAATCTTTAAAGGCCCAAGTACCCTTTTGCATTCTAAATTGGCATTTTCAAAAGCCAGAGATTCAATAAGTACTCATCTAGCATCTGTGTCTGTTACTCCTATTTGTTCAGCCTTAGTTAATCTTTGTAAAAAGTCAGTAAAGGGTTCTCTCTGGCCCTGTTTAACCCTGGTATATGATTCAGTTCTTTTTCCTAGTTCTTAAATCCTGTCCCAAGCATTTAAGGCTGCTTTGTGGCATAAGGACAAGATTTCTTCATTATAAACAGATTGAACCTGTGAGTCAGCATAAGGGCCTTTACCAAGAATTTGATCTTGGAAAGTCTTAAGGCCTTTTTCTTTTCACTCTTGTTCCAAAATGTTGGCTTCATCTCTAAAATAAATTTTAAACATTAATTGAGATCTATCATCCAGGATGGTTGAAACTAATTGAAAAAAAAATCATATGGTGTTGCTTTGATGCTAGAAGCCCAAGTCTTTCTCATCTCCTTAACAAATGTGGAATTCAAGCCATAAGTTACAACAGCTTGCTTAATTTCTTTTATATCATGCATTCCTGTAAGTATCCATCAACCTTCTTTGGATCCTCTAGGGCCTTTAGAACTTGATGCTTTGTCGGAGTAGATTACAGGGCAGGAAGCTAAAACCCTGGGTAAGTCATCTCTGACAGCTGCTGGCAATGTTGAATCCTGTCCCTGTGCCTTCTTTCCCTGTTCATCAGGTCCAATAATTTCCTCAATTATTTAAATATTTTTACTATTGTCTTTTGTAAAGCCTGAATCTCTTGGCTTGTATATATTTCTAGTGATTTCATCGAGGCACCTAGCCTGTGGTCTTCATTATGCACATGTGATTCCAAGTTCTGAAGTTTCTTCTTTAAAGAAAACATGTCATCTTTGGCCATTGCTTGAATAGCATGCAGACTGACATCCTGGAGAGACAGTCTTTCTGCTAACTTATCATAACTTTTTAACAAATTTTGATTGTCAAATTCAACAATATGAATTCTTTCAGGTAACTTCTAAGTATCCTTAGATATGGATTCAATTTTGTCTATAAAATTATGCTATCCTTTTTATTAGAATTAATTTTTTCAGGCAACTATTGATTTTTTGATGGTATTATCCTGTCAACTAGCTGTTGATAGTTATTAGTCTGTAAAGATTGTATCATTCCTAAAAGTGCCATATTCTTTCTTAATGATAGAATATGGAGAAGAAAACTGAATCCCAATATCCAATAAATTGAAGTATCACCATAGCCATATATGGCTCACATAATACACTCCATAGTATTGTACTATGGATTAGCAAAAAAGTTACTAAAAGATGAAATATTAATAAAGTCTGCCATATTGATTTATTAATTACCTGTTATGTGATTCAGTAAACTGTAATCTTTACTGTCCAGCAGATGTCATGGTTGCAGAGTTATGAGCAGAAGCAATGCAACCGGTGGCGACAGGAATGGTCCTGGGCCGCTTTAGTTTCCTGCCTTGGTGCTGGTTAAATACTGAGAAATATGCTTTGCTTGAAAAATTAAAAACAATTAAATCAATTTTATACACAGAGCAAAAAACCCAGAACTCACGGGCAGGAAGGAGGAACTGGAAGTTGCACAAGTCACCACATGGCAAAGGAATGCAGCAGTCATGTGTGCGCTTGGGAAATTTCCAAGTTGCCACATGCAGTAAACTCCACTGTGGCGGGGATTCTACAAGAAAAGCACTTAGGTAAAAGCAAACCAAGCGGTCAGGGTTGGGAGAATGTCTGGGCCGTGGACCGGCTAGGCCATTAGGTTGTCTACCTGGTAGGTATGGAGTCTGAATCCACGTGGACACCAAATGAAGAAGGACACTAAAAGAAATCCCTCATTATTTCTCAGAATTGAGAAATAGATGGTTATTTATTTAGAGGTAGACTTCACAAATCAGAATTATCTGCTGGAACAGACATCAGAAACCAAAATCTGCAACCAGAACAGAGAGGTCAGAAAAGAGGCTGGACCCAGGCTCAGTTCTCTGCATGAGCCTCTTTTCCATCCCATTACTAAACCCTTTCAGAGACACCAACAAGCCCTTATCCAGGCCCCAGCTCTTCATCTCCCAGATTTAACTTGTCCTTTCTCCCTCTATGTAACAGAGAAAGAGGGATATGCATTTGGGGTCCTAGGACATCAGCAGGGACTTTCCTTTGCACCACTAGCATATCTGTCAAAGAAGCTGGACCTCACCACTCAGGGCCGGGCACCCTGCTTATGTGCTTTAGCAGCTGCTGGGCTTCTTAGTCACGAATCAAAGAAACTAACCTTTGGGTCACCCACCACTGTCTTCTCCCACCACAATCTGTCCCACTTCTTTACTTACAAAGGCTTACACACCTTAACCCCTTCCCGAGTTCTTTCCCTCCAGGTGGCACTAGTAGAAGATGCCACACTCATTTTCCAATGCTGCCCACCCCTTAATATCTCAAATCTCCTACCTCAACCTAACATTAATTATTCCCCATATCATTCCTGCATAGAAACCCTCGAGGATCTACTGCCCCACCCCTCACATATACAGGAGGGCAATCTGTCCCAGGTCACTTATACCTGGTACAAATCAGCTCCTTTTTATGTGAAGGGACCTGTAGAGCAGGCCATGCCATAGTGTCAGATACTGGGGTAGTGGAGGCACAGACACTCCCTACCCATACCACTAATCAGCAGGCTGAGTTAATAGCCCTTACCTGTGCCTTACAGTTAGCAAAGGGACAATCTTTAAATGTTTACACAGACACCTACTATGCCTCTCATATCCTCCTGTCCCATGCAGCTATCTGGAAAGAGCATGGGTTTCTTATGAACAAAGGAGGATCCATAACTAACTCATGTTACATTATGGACCTATTAAAAGCCTCCCATCTCCCCAAAGCTATAGGAATTATTCACTGTTGGTCTTATCAGACCAACAATTCCATTATTTTCAAGGGAAATAACTGGGCTGACCAAGCAGCTAGAACAGCAGCATTCCAGACCCCAAACCTACCTCAGTTACCTCAGGGGGTTCATATAGTACAGCCCACATTCTCACAGACACTCAACAAATTCTGTCCTATCTACATCAGCTCTTTCATTCTAATAGCAAAGCTCTGTTTTATTTTGCCAAGGCTCACCTCCAACACACCCCTGAGGATTTTGAGTTCTTAAAAGCTACCACTGCCTCTTGTCAAATCTGTCAAAAGTCAGATCCCAAGACCAAATAACATAGCTTCCCTTTTCCCACCTACCAGGCCAGGAGATTCCTTTTAGGAACTGACTGGCATCTGGATTTTACTAATATGCCTAGGGTCAGAAGAGTTAAATATCTCCTGGTTTTGGTGGACACCATGTCTGGGTGGATTGAAGCATTTCCCATCACTAACGAGAGTGCCCAAATAGTTTCTGATGTTCTTGTCTGTGAAATTATCCCCCAGTTTAGAATCCAACCTCTTTTCAGTCTGATAATGGCCCTGAGTTTCCTTCCCAGATTTCTCAAACTTTGTCTGAGGCTCTTAACATTCCCTGGCATTTTCATATCCCATACAACCCTCAGTCCTCATGGAAGGTAGAACAAACTAATCATTACTTAAAAAAAAAATGTTCTTGTTAAGATGTCACAGGAGCTTCATCTCAACTGGGTAAAACTTTTGCCTATGGCCCTTCTTAGGCTTAGGGCTCTCCCCAAAAGCACCCTTTTCATCTTGCCCTTTTAACTCATGTATGGGTAGCCAGTTTTAGCCCCCAGCCTCTCACCTAAAACCTCTCCCCTTTCTGATCACCTGCTTACTCCACTGTTATCCCATCTTCACTTCCTATTATGAGATTTTACTGACTACTCATTACCTCAGCCATGTGCTAATCCATGCCCACTGCCGGTTAAAATAGGGGATCAGGTACTATTCCCTCCCCCACACCAACGCCCCTTACCCCTTTCCCCTAAATGGCAGGGCCCCTTTAAAGTAATTCTTGTAACTCCCACAGCTGCCAAGCTCAAGGAACTTCCTCATTGGATTCACCTGTCCCACCTTAAACCTCTTACTTTTCCAGCTCAAGATACTCCCTTATATACAGTAACTCAAGCAGGGCCCTGCTCCCTTACGTTCCAGAGGACACCAAGATCAGCGCTTTTTCCAGTTTCCGAAAAATAAAAGTCTCATCACTGTACTCAACTGTCCTATGCCAAAAAACTCCATATACTCTCCTTCTTCCTCTTTCTCCTGTCTGTTTTACCAACTTCTCTATATCTCCAATGTCATGCTTAAATGTCCAGTTACCCACTCAACTGTTGTCACAGGGACCATCATTAAGCATAGAGCTGAGGTACAAAGATTGCCAAAAGCCCGGCTGGTAAGAAACAGCCCCAAACTCCAAAAACTCACAAAACAGACTTTAAGATAATACGTTTATCACTGACTGTAGCAGTGTCTCCTGGATGTTAAGGTAATACCATGAAATTAAGGGAAAACAAGTGCCTTAAGATTTACTTCAGGTAAAACATTAAGGGGGCAGTCAAATAATTCCCCTTTCCAATAATTCTCCCTTCTTTTCCTACCCCCTCCCCACCATCTTCCATTCCAACACTATATCATCATAATCATAAGCTTTTAATATGTCTAAAATTATTTCTTTTTAAACATTTTTCTCATAAGCTCCAGGGAGCCAATTGGACCTACCAAAATGGAGCAGACTCACCCAGAATAAGTATCATTTAATTCTTCCTTTATCATTCCTGGTCTCAGGAACCCCTGGGAAATTCCCTCCTTCATCCCCCCAAAAGAACCCCTTTCTATCTTCCATCTTGGGACTCTCCTCCCTTAATCACCAGGATATAAATTTTTTTCCAGACATAATTTTCTGCCTTTCCAGCATCTTGCGAGGTTCAAGCTGCCAGCCATCCAGTTCCACAGAGCCCGGATAAAACACAAAAGTAATCAGCCACCCCAGGACTTGGTCAAGCATCTCAACGCCCACAAAATCAACAAAAAGTAGTCTCCAGAGGTTTGACAATGCCCACAAAATCAGCATAAAGCAGTCGCAAGAGACCTTACAACTCCCCATTTTTACCCATTTAAAGACCTCAAACTCCCCAAATTTTTATAATAAACAAAAGGGTGGAATGTAATGATTTCAGCCACATAAGGCTGATACTTCTGGGTTCTAGGGGTCATGCATGTACAGAAGAGCCCTCAGGCAGAAGTGCCTAATGGCCCCTGGGGATGTGTGACTCAGCTAGGCCCTTGAGCACGTGCATGAGCCCCGCCATCTGCGTATGACGCAGCCATGTCAACCCCCTGTGCACACGCCATCTTCCTTCTCTGCACACTGACTTCCCAGGCCTGTGCACGCTCCCTCTAATAAACTCCTAAGTGAGTTTATTGTGTGTTTTGTGGCTCCTTCTCACTCGCACCAGGTAATTTCACCTTCCCTTTCTCCAAAAGCAACATTGCATTTTTACGAACCACCTGTTCTGTGGTGTCTGCAGGAATGCAGGGGCTGACTGATACAGCCATTCAGCCACACATTTATTTGCTTAACCTTTGACACCCACAGGTATTAATTAAGCACATACTCACAACAAGGCCATCTAACAGTAAATAAGAAATGAGAGAAGCAAAAATCCCTGCTAAGCTGAGGAGTCTGAGGAAGAAAAGCCTAAGCCTTCCTGGTGTTTGGCTGGAACCTCCAGCTCCCTCCTGCCTGATCTGGAAAGGCCCATTCTGCTCTCTTCAAACCCCACCCTCTCAGAGAATCTCCAAGAAAGAAAAGGTCCCAAAAAGTCCAGTTTCACATTCTTGGCAGCTATGGGCAGCTCCTCTCCTGCAGTTGCCAGCAGCCCAGGTCCCTGCCCTTTAAGAGTTCAGCTTTCGTCTGTCCTTGGGAACAAACCAAGCTAATGGCAGACACATCACTCCTTGCTTGCAGGCTATATAAACTTCCTGCTTTAGTCTGGGCACGAGTTCTCCTACTCCATCTCTGGGGCTGGAACACTCACTCGGGAGTTGCTTTTCTCAAATAAACCTGTCCTTTTATTTTTTCAGATTGGCTTGATCTGGCTTACTGTGTCGGCAGAGAAACCTATTATCACGATACAGAAAACTATTATCCAGGAGTGACTGGCTGAATGCGTAAGTCTCACAGTCCACACAGCAAACCTCTACTATGTTGCTATTGTTGATAATCTCCTTCCATGCTGTGCACATATCAGTTACCCTGAGAAGGGAAGCTGCCCTCCACAACAAGATATCATGCCAACCCCATGGGTTAGCATTGGCTCGCCATTTCCTAGGACAGAGCCTCTGGCCAACTTGAAGGCTGACCCTGCAAACTAACTCACAGAAAGTGAGGAGATCTTCTTTCCTGCTTGCTGCATCTCTGCAATGTAAGGAAGACCATCAGAGAGCTGCAGTTTACCAGCAATTCAAGAAGACTACTACAGAGGCAGAATTCTGCGACACAATAGAGCCCAGCTGACAGCCACGGGTGGGTAAAGCCTGGGTCTCCAGAGAGAGGCAACAATCTCAACTGTGCTCTCCTCACCCAGTGACAAAGACAGCCTTATCTTCTGCGCAATGGTAACTGTACCTATTGTTGTGTCTCAGAAATCCAGGACAAAAGGCTCACTAAGGTTTCTATTAACATATCAAAGCAAAAGCTGGACAGCCCTCCCAGCTCAGGTGGCTCCTCCTAGCATTGCTCAGTACCCATGGCTCCTCTCAGTCCTCCCAGCATCACTCAGTACTCGTGACTCCTCCTACCCATGGCTCCTCCCAGTCCTCCCAGCATCACCCAGTACCTGTGGCTCCTCCTACCCGTGGCTCCTCCCAGTCCTCCCAGCATCACCCAGTACCTGTGGCTCCTGCCAGCTCTCCCAGCATCACGCCAGTACCAGTGGCTCCTCCTACCCGTGGCTCCTCCCAGCTCTCCCAGCATCCCTCAGTACCCGTGGCTCCTCCCAGCTCTCCCAGCATCACCCAGTACCCGTGGTTCCTCCCAGCTCTCCCATCATCACTCAGCACCTGTGGCTCCTACCAGCCCACCCAGTCTTCCCAGCATCACTCAGTACCCGTGGCCCCTCCTACCCATGGCTCCTCCCAGCTCTCCCAGCATCACTCAGTACCTGTGGCTCCTCCCAGCCCTTCAAGTCCTCCCAGCATCACTCAGTACCTGTGGCTCCTCCTACCCGTTGCTCTTCCCAGTCCTCCCAGCATCACTCAGCACCTGTGGCTCCTACCAGCCCACCCAGTCTTCCCAGCATCACTCAGTACCCGTGGCCCCTCCTACCCATGGCTCCTCCCAGCTCTCCCAGCATCACTCAGTACCTGTGGCTCCTCCCAGCCCTTCATGTCCTCCCAGCATCACTCAGCACCTGTGGCTCCTCCCAGCCCACCCAGTCCTCCCAGCATCACTCAGTACCTGTGGCTCCTCCTACCCGTTTCTCTTCCCAGTCCTCCCAGCATCACTCAGCACCTGTGGCTCCTCCTAGATCTCCCAGCATCACTCAGTACCCGTGGCTCCTCCTACCCGTGGCTCCTCCCAGCTCTCCCAGCATCACTCAACACCTGTGGCTATTCCCAGTGCATCTCACTCTGTCCCTACCCAAAACTTCTTTCTCCCCAGGGCTAGACTTCTGCTCCTTTCCCTCCACCCTCCTCCCTACATAACTTAAGCATGTTAGCTGTACTGCTCTCTTGGCATCTTGGCTCATGCCACCTCTTGGTCAGGTCAGGGTCTCCTCTCTTACTTCCCCTCCCCACTCTCTTCTCATGGCCTGGTTTAGTCTGCTGGCCATGTTCAGTTGGATCCTTCCCTCTGACCACTTTCTCCATACTTTCGGAGTAGTCATGTCTTCCTCCTCTTACATCATTACGGTCATTCACCTATCCCAGTCTCTGCACTGTGCGGCAGAATTAGGCGGGGCCTAGTGAGGATGGGCAATTAGTGTCTTTGCTGTTCTGGTTCTACCATTACCCTACCCATGTGCGCTAATTTTGCTTACTGGGTGTTGGGGGATAAAATATACAATCTCTTCCACTTTTAGAAAGGCACTTTTAGAATCCTGAGGATTGGGGGCAGCTGAACAGACACCAAGGAAGCCCACAGATAAAATATCCCATCGGGCTGCTTCAGCGGGTAATGGCAACCATGGGAGACACAAGGGCCCCAGACAGAACAATAGGGTGCATTGTGCCTCTCACAGGAATTTTACTTTTGACCCTGAGTAACAGGTTTTGATCTCAGGCTTACTGCCAGCCAGCAAATAAAACCCTTCCACCTCCTTGCTGTTTGCTGATTTCTCCCGGAGACTTAAGACTTTCACCTAGAAAACTTGGTTCCTGTGAGCTGCGTTGTGTGCATAGTATGTCCCCATAAAACGGCCAGGGAATCTCGTGGTCCTGAGCTGGGAGATGAGAGCCGGACACCGACCACCCCAGCTAAGCCAACAGTCGTACAGCCTGCCCTGTGCGTGTGCATTTCCTGCTGGTTGGGTGGACAGTTCACATGGCACAGGGAGCCATGCTGACTGCTGGAGAGGCTTCTTTCAGACCCCTGGAGCCAAAGCCGACAGGGCAAAGGGCCGTTGTTTCCACTACCAGGTTCATCTCAGGAGTAGGGCTAATTTCAGTTTGAGGATATCTGGGCAGGGCTGAGGGAGTTTTCAAGTACAAAGATCCCTAGTCAGTTCTGCAGATTGCAGCGGTCGGATTAATAAATCACCAGTAATTGATATTTAAACAAATTTAATAACAAAACCAGACTCACGAAACCAAGGTTCCAGCGGAGTAGCCAGCGGAAACAGGGGAGCGCGGAAGGGGCGCGCAGCACAATATATATCAGTAAACATACGCCTGAGGGCAGCCCGCCCCCAAGGGGAGGGCTTATCCCTACA
>NW_026068068.1:1381046-1382041 GCF_014885135.2 Alexandromys fortis | reverse complement strand
AACCATATTAAATTTGTTTAAATATCAATTACTGGTGATTTATTAATCCGACCGCTGCAGCAGATGGCAGCACGGGTTTTCTTGGGAAAACAGCAGAGTTGAGCCAAAAAGGCAAAAATCTTTCTGCAAGCCTTTCTTTTCTCCTTGTTCAAAACCCCATTGTGTTGGCAACCTCAGGTCAGGCCACTGATACCTGAACTCTTCAAGCTGGGTCAGCCCTTCCCCAATCTTGCCCCGTGATGCTGGGTCAACAGTCCAGAAGGCAAAGGAAACTATAAATACCCCCCCCCCCCCCCCCCCACACCTGGCAGCGGCATCCCTCAGGGCCAGCAGCTGAGGGGTAGGGAGGGCAGGGAAGCACCTGCATCTTTCTGAGCTCCTTTCAGCCTGATGCTGGCTTCCGGCCTCAGCCTTTGAATGTTGTTTTGTGTGACCTCCCCACCTCTGATGAAGCCAAGTGGTCAAGCCAGCTGCAAGTACAGGGCAACAGCTTCAGGCCGCCAAACTCCTGCCAACTCATATTTCCAAGGGTCAGGGAACCAAACAGCTGAGGGTGAAATGAGGGTGGAGTGGAGAGAAAGGGGTGAGGCATGTCACAAAATGGCTTACCTCTCCTCATTTCACTTCTGTGGGGAGGGACTCTCCCTCTTGATGATCTGGGAACGCTACAATTGGAGGGTTTTCAAAAAACCAATCAATGAATAAATAGTTCCTTTTTTTTTTTTTGTTTTGTTTTGTTTTAATGAAGTATGGGCTGAGAGGTCCCTTGTGGGTATTTTATTTTTTTTTTATTTTTTTTTTATTGAGAATAAGAAAAAAAAAGTTTCCGCCTCCTCCCAGCCTCCTATTTCCCTTCCCCTCCCCCACTCTTCTCCCCCTCCCCCCTCTCTTCTCCCCCTCCCCCCACTCCTCTCCCCCTCCCTCTCCTATCCAAAGAGCAGTCATGGTTCCCTGTCCTGTGGAAAGTCCAAGGTCCTCCCCCCTCCCTCCATGTC
>NW_026068068.1:1294353-1374976 GCF_014885135.2 Alexandromys fortis | reverse complement strand
GGAGGGGGCGGAGAGGGTTGTGGATGCAAGCTGGGTGGGATAGGAAGAGAGAGGAGGTATCGGGCAGAGTAGCCCCTGAGGATGACCAGAAAGTGTAGGAGGGGTGTCTGAGTTCCCTGTCCCGGGCTGCTGCCGCGGTCAGAAACTCACTCACCCCAGTGATGTCTCTCCTGGTGCCTGGACTGGAACTCCTTGCTCCCTTGTGGGTATTTTAAAACACAGACAAGTCTCAACAGCAACTACTGGTTGGTTGTGAATGGTTCTGCAATGTGGTTGTCATTCAGAAGGAGACATCATTTAAAATGAGACTGTGTGTGAGATAAGAGAATTTAAAGGCCCATTTGTTATTTTTTCAGTCCCTGCCCTAGCCATGCCCACTCCTTTTTTACTTCTGACCTCCGCCACCATCTCTCTCTCCTGTTCTCTCCCAGTGTACACATGGGGCTCCTCTCCTTCTCTCTCTCTCTCTCTCTCTCTCTCTCTCTCTCTCTCTCTCTCTCTCTCCAGTAATAAATATGCCTATTTTTGTGTCTATGTGTCTGTTACCCACCGCCACCGCCTGCTCTGTGTGTGCCCTCCTGCTGGTAGGAAACTGTAGCCGCTTGTCACTTGGCAGGCTTCGCCAGCCCGCCTGGGGATCTTGCAGGTATGGACAACCGTCTCTTTGGGGCTAGCAGCTGCACCGCAAAAATGTTAGAAACATTTTAGGAATAAGACCATTAGAGCTGGCAGTGGTGGCACATGCCTTTAATCCCAGCACTCGGGAGGCAGAGGCAGGAAGATCTCTGTGAGTTTGAGGCCAGCCTGGTCTACAAGAGCGAGTTCCAGGACAGGTAGGACTCTTACACAGAGAAGCCCTGTCTTGAAAAAACAAAAAAACAAAATAAAGGCACATTGGATGACAGTATTCACACTTCATTGAGCCCGGAAGTCATTTAACAGACTCCGGCCAGGTATGGCAGCTTTCACCTCTAATCCTAGAACTCCAGAGGCTAAGGGTCTGTGAGAGAGTTCAGGGGCAGCCTGAGTTACATTAGCTACCTCCTGGCTAGCCTGAGCTACAGAGTGCAACTGTCTTAAAACTAACTCCTCACACAGACCCAGAAGTCTGGTTCCTGAGATCTGACCCTATAGCAATGGACCAGGGTCAGAAACCTGGCCTGTAAGATAATTCCTGATCTGTGCTTTGGAAAGAGGCATCACTCAGTAGGACAAGGTGTGAGATATCTAGCCAAAAGCAAGAAGAACGGCAGGAAGTTGTTAGAAGTGGAGTCTCAGGGCCTGGAGCAGTACCTTGGCAGCCGAGGGTGTTTGCTGCTCTGAGGGCAGAGGTTTGGCTCCCAGCACAGGCATCTCCTTACCACCACAGACACCTGTGCTCACATGCGTACACCAAACATGCACATAAGTAAAACCCAAATTAACAGAATTGAGATTTTGATTTTCAGAACTAGAGCCCAACAATCCATTTTCACAAGCCTCAAGATGTTTGTGCCTCACACTGAAAGCTGAGAGGCACAATCCTGACTGTTATAATCCGCTGGACAGATCCGTCAGCTGGGTACCCTGTCCCTCTAAGAGGCAAGCCCCACCCTCTCCCAATCCCTCCCCTTCCACCGAGGGAAGCAGATATCTCCCCTCGTCCAGCCTGTGTGCTCGCTCTCTTTCTGTCTCTCTTCCAGAAAGGTAACTTCTTTTCTCTCTCTGTCCCCTCCTCTCCCCCCTCCCTCATCTCTCTGTCTTCTTCCCTCTTCTCATCTTTCCCTTTTCCCTCCATGAGCCACTAAATAAAATCGCCTATCCAAATTCTCTCTGCATGGCCCACGGTGGTCTCTCACCCACTGCTGCCCTAAACCATGAGCAGTGGTCCACTGTGCACCAAGGCTACCTGCCTGGGACCCACTGCCTCTCATGACGCGTGCTGGCCCACAGAGAACTGTGCCATTTTATCTAAACCATTATGATGGAGGTGGGTCTTGTAATAATAAAGAAACTGCCTCGGCCCTCATAGGACAGAAAATTAGGTAGGCGGAGTAGAGAGAAGAGAATTCTGGGAGAAAGAAGCTTAGGAGGAGTCGCCATGAATGATGGAGGTGGGTCTTGTAATAATAAAGAAACTGCCTCGGCCCTCATAGGACAGAAAATTAGGTAGGCGGAGTAGACAGAAGAGAATTCTGGGAAAAAGAAGCTGAGTGAGTGAGTCGCCATGATGCTCCCACTCCAGACAGACGCAGGTTAAGATCCTCTCTGGTAAGCCAGCTCATGGGCTACACAGAATATTAGAAATGGTTTAGAACAATATGTAAGAGCTAGCCAATAAGAAACTGGACCTAGCCGGGCCAGACAGTGTTTAAAAGAATACAGTTTCCGTGTAATTATTTCTGGGTATAAACTAGCCATGCGGGTGGCCGGGTGCCGGGAACGCAGCCCTGCCGCTCCTATTTCAACACCATTACATTGGTGCCATCATACACTGTAGAGCCTCCCTCCCCCCTCCTGGGGCCAGGACCTGGAACCGGGTTTCTCCACAACAGCCCGTACTCCATCTGTCTGAGTGTCGACCTCTGTGCACACGAGCAGCTTCGGTGGTAGTGAGTTTTCCCCTTCCAGTCAGCTTAACCATATCTTCCAACCCAAGCGCTTGACTGTTGAGCTCCCAGAAACCCTCTGATGTTACTAAAAATGGAGGGGAAGCCCCCAACCACAGCCTTCATGGCTACAATTGAGCCCTTTGCTAACATTCATCTTTGGTTCCTTCTCTTAGCTAAAAACAGACGGGACTGCTAAGGGTGGTCCTCCCGTGCTAGCACTACACAGACTGAGTGATGTGTTCACTTTGGGACCTGACATCCCTCAGATTTTATTTTTGTTTCTTTCTTGTTTTTTTTTGTTTTTTTTTTTTTAATCTTTTGGACCGTTTTTAAGTGGTCCCTGCTATGTGAGATCCCCCAGGGTGGCCTCTAACCTCTGGCTTCAGAATCTCCTGAACTGGAGTTAGTCAGACTATCTTACCATCCTGCCTATAGAAGATGTTCCTTTACAGGCCTTGAGGTGTTCTCTGTTTTTGAGGGTTTTCACGTTTTTGGCTATGGAAAACAAACCCTCAAACTATCAGCCACTCACCTGTAAATGCTCTACCAGTGTCCCACCGGCTCTGCTTTTTCTTTTTCTGGACAGCCCTTCCCCACCCATCTGAAAATGCTGTTTTTCTCTTGCTCCCATTCCTTCTGTTCTATCCCTGCCACCATGACCACTAGTCCCATGGAAACTGACAATATTAGTTGGATCTGCAAGGCAGCTGTTTCCAGTCCAAGCCCCTGCTTCATGCCACAGCTGGTGGCGTGGCAGCTCAATGACAGGGCAACTGATGGTGCTGAGTAATTTTCCTCTCTACTTCATGTATAAAAAAATGTGTGATCTCGAATTTCCTGAGAAACTGCCACACTGCTTTCCAAAGTGGTTGCACAAGTTTGCATTCCCACCAGCAATGGATGAGGGTACCCCTTTCTCCACAACCTCTCCAGCAAAGGTTATCATTGGTGTTTTTGATTTTAGCCATTCTGACAGGTGTAAGATGATATCTCAAAGTTGTTTTGATTTGCATTTCCCTGATTGCTAAGGAGGTTGAGCATAACCTTAAGTGTCTTTTAGCCATTTGAATTTCTTCTGTTGAGAATTCTCTGTTCAGGTCAGTGCCCCATTTTTTAATTGGGTTAATTAGCATTTTAACGTCTAGTTTCTTGAGTTCTTTATATATTTTGGAGATCAGACCTTTGTCTGTTGCGGGGGTGGTGAAGATCTTCTCCCAGTCAGTGGGTTGCCTTTTTGTCTTAGTGACAGTGTCCTTTGCTTTGCAGAAGCTTCTCAGTTTCAGTAGGTCCCATTTATTCAATGTTGCCCTTAATGTCTGTGCTGCTGGGGTTATACATAGGAAGCGATCGCCTGTACCCATCTGTTGTAGGGTACTTCCCACTTTCTCTTCTATCAGGTTCAGTGTGTTCAGACTGATATTGAGGTCTTTGATCCATTTGGACTTGAGTTTTGTGCAAGGTGATAGATATGGGTCTAATTTCAATCTTCTACAGGTTGACATCCAGTTGTGCCAGCACCATTTGTTGAAGATGCTTTCTTTCTTCCATTGTATACTTTTAGCTCCTTTGTCGAAAATGAGCCTCTCACTTGACTGCCCTTTCTCGGGTTCTCCCTTAGCCCTGCACTCACAGAGTGGTGCATTTGTTTTTGGGGCCTGGGGCTGCTCACATAGTTTTCTGCCTCATAGCTAAAAACATGAGTGTACCACTCGGAGATGTCCTCATGTTGTTTGGATGTGTGTGTGTGTGTGTGTGTGTGTGTGTGTGTGTGTGTTTTCTTTTTGGACCTTTCAGAAGTGGTCCTTTCCACTGTAAGGACTGCCCTGAGCAGTCCCTGGTTCCTGAGCTGACAGGCCAGGAATCAGCTTGGCTTTATTATCAACCCCCGTGCTAGCCTGGAGATGTCGAGCTAGTTGCCCTGGGGTTTGCACCATTTTCACTGTTATCATGTTTTCAGCTATGGAAAAACAACTACATTTCTAACTTTTACCAGCTAAATTTAAATAGTCATACTATGTGGACAACCATGGCTGCCACCATTTTCTTTGAGCTTAGCAAAGGGAGGAGCCAGAAGTTCCACTCCTAGCCAAAGAGCACAGCAGAAGGCTCTCCACATGGGGTCCCATCCCTAGCCAGCTTTCTTTAGCTCATTTAACTATATATGTATAGAACTTAAATTCAGCTAGGTGTCAATGCACATATATTTACTGTTAAATATTATACAAATTGTCCTTTGTATCTCATTCCAGACTACAAAAACTGTCTCATGTTTTAAATTGGTATGAACTTTTAAGTCTCTTACAAAAAATACTCTATGTGTAATCCAACCCTGATTTAAAATATATTAAGCTGTTCTCCGCTATTGTCAGTTCCTCTTACAATAATAAAGTTAAGCTTTATTGCAAACATTTTTTCCTTGTTTGTCTTTCACAAGCACAAATCTCACCTGCTAAGTTAGAGCCATTACAGTCAAGCTTGGACTCAGTTCTCCAGGCAGATTCTATACTGTAGTTATGCCCAATAAACAGCCCTCAACTGCTCAGAGAACTGGGAAACATGGCATTTAAATGTTTAATTATTAAAAGACTTTATCTAACAGAGACAGTTTAGCTTCTAGCAGCACTCTATTTCCTCCAAAGAAGACAAAAGACAAATGGACACAGAACAATGTCCATCTGCAATTCACTTCATCAACTGGCCGAGCGCTGACCACTGGTAAAAACTGCCTTTCATCTAAACTGAATATCTCCAGACATGGACAGAATTGCTGGAATCGATAGCCTAGCTTCTCAGGTCAAGGTAGGCTTGTCTTCCTACAGATTTCTAACCCACCATATGTTCTATAAACCTGGTAGGCCCTGCGCTAAACAGCAAAAGGCAAATACAACCCACAGTGACAATGGAGGACCTCAGGAGGGGCTCTAGGTAGCCAACCAAGTAAGTTCTCTGTAGTTTCTTAGTCAATAACTCAAGTAAAATCTTATCATTCTCAAAGATCACTGATGTAGTTTGACAGCTGAGCGGTTTTGTTGTTTAAAAGAACAACCTCGCCAAACAAATTTGGCAAGTTATAAAGATGTGAGGACAAATACAAGGTATCAAATTTCTTTCTCATGTTACCTTCCATAGTCTTAAAAATACTTTTCATTGTGCAAACACATTTGTCACAGTCATTCTGACATAAATATGCTACTGTTCATACAATGTATATGTCTAAAACTTATGCCTTCACAAACCCAAAGAATTCTTGTGAGTTCTGAAGACCCAAATTAAAGGATCCACCTTAAACAGGTCATATACACCCTTCTCAATTCCCTGGTCCTGAAAATTTTTTCTCTTCCTAAACTTAACTTTGTCCTCTGTTCTGCCAACACCTTGCCAGGCCCAAGAGACACCAGATAGTTCCATACCACAAGCTCTGGACAGGAGTAAAGTGACCAGCTATGCCAGGATGTGACCAGTACCCAGCTTTCTTAATCTCCCCCCAAGACGACACCAACAAATAAGCAGAAAGCAGTCTTGAGCATCTGTCATCCCAATAACTTCCCACCTTTTATTTTTATTTTTTAATTGATTTTGTTGAGCTCTACATTTTTCTCTGTTTCCCTCCCTGCCTATCCCCTCCCCTTCAACCCTCTCCCATGGTCCCCATGATCCCAATTTACTCAGGAGATCTTGTCTTTTTTTACTTCCCATGTAGATTAAGTCTCTCTTAGGGTTCTCATTGTTGTCTAAGTTCTTTGGGATTGTAATTTTTAGGCTGGTTTTCTTTGTTTTATGTTTAAAAACCACTTATGAGTTAGTACATATGATAATTGTCATTCTGTGTCTGGGTTACCTCACTTAATATGGTGTTTTCTAGCTTCATCCATTTGCCTGCAAATTTCAAGATGTCATTATTTTTTTTTCTGCTGTGTAGTACTCCAATATATAAATGCACCACATTTTCCTTATCCATTCTTTGATCGAGGGGCATTTGTGTTTTTTCCAGGTTCTGGCTGTGACAAACAATGCTGCTATGAACATAGTTGAGCACATGTCCTTGTGCCATGATGGAGCATCCTTTGGATATACACCCAAAAGTGGTATTGCTGGGTCTTGAGGTAGGTTGTTTCCTAATTTTCTGAGAAATGTCCACACTGACATCCAAAGGGACTGTACCAGCTTGCACTTCCATCAGCAATGCAGGAGTATTCCCTTTACACCACATCCTCTTTAGCATAAGTTGTCATCAGTGTTTTTGATCTTGGCCATTCTTACAGGTGTGTAAGATGGAATCTCAGAGTTGTTTTGCTTTGCATTTCTATGATGACTAAGGATGTTGAGCATTTCCTTAAATATCTTTCAGCCATTTGAGATTCCTCTGTTGAGAGTTCTCTGTTTAGGTCTGTACTTTATTTTTTTATTGGATTATTTGTTCTTTTGATGACAAATTTCTTGAGTTCTTTGTATATTTTGGAGATCAGACCTCTGTCTGATGTGGGATTGGTAAAGATCTTTTCTCATTCTGTAGGCTGTCATTTTGTCTTGTTGACTATGTCCTTTGGTTTACAGAAGTTTCTCAGTTTCAGGAGGTCCCATTTCTTAATTGTTTCTCTCAGCATCAGTGCTACTGGGGTTATATTTAGGAAATAATCTCCTGTGCCTATGCATTAAAGTATACTTCCCACTTATGAAGTTCAGTGTGGCTGGTGTGGCTGGCTTTATGTTGAGGTCTTTGATCCATTTGGACTTGAGTTTTGTGTATGGTAATAGATATGGATCTATTTTCATTCTTCTACATGTTGATATCCAGTTATGCCAGCACCATTTGTTAAATATACTTTCTTTTTTCCATTTTATATATTTGCTTCTTTGTCAAAAATCAGGTGCTTGAAGGTGTGTTGTTTAACATCTGGGTCTTTGATTCAGTTCTATTGGGACTCCTGTCTGTTTTTATGCCAATACCAGGCTGTTAGATGGGAATGTTATGATCTGCTGTCCTGGTCTGCCACTTGGGTACCCTGTCCCTTTAAGAGACAAGCCCTGCCCTCTCCCAACCCCCCACCTTCCACTGATGGAAGGGGATATCCTTCTTCCTCCAGCCTGAATCCTCTCTCTCTTTCTCTTTCCATTTCTCTCCCGAAGAGGTAACTTCTGTTCTCTCTCTCTGCCCACTCCCCCTCCCTCTCCTCTCTCTCTCTCTCTCTCTCTCTCTCTCTCTCTCTCTCTCTCTCTCTCTCTCTTCCCCCTTAATCTAATTTTCCCTTTCCCCTTCACAAGTCACTAAATAAACTTGCCTATCCAAACTCTTTCCTGCATGGCCTGCCATGGTCTCCCACCTGCTGCTGCCCTACCATCCACAGTGTTCTGCTGTGTGCTACTCTCCAGCTGAGACCCACAGCCCCTTGTGGTCTGCTACTGCACCTCTACTGTCCAATTTTATTTAAACCATTACACTGACTCCCTCCAGACACCGAGGAGCAGAGCTGATCTACTGTGCAACTGAGGCTGAGAGCCATGCCTCTGGATCATGCTGTGGAAAAGCAACCTCACATGCAAGTGCCTTTTCTAAACAAGCACCTTTCTGAGCCAGAGTTAGAGATGGTTGGAAGATGTAGCTTTCCTTCAGTTAGACAAATGTTGGGGGGAAGTCCTCAGATAAAACCTCCTAAACCTGGGTCTACTCATGAAACAGAAATGCTGCAGCCTACTCCACTAGGGGGCTTATCTGGAAATTCTTAGCCAGTGTGGCTGGTGTTCAGCGGGAACTCCATTTTCCTGTGTCTCTTGGACGTCATTTCCCTTAATTTAATGGGAATCTGAAATAAAACTTATTTACTTTCTGAGGCAGGGTCTTACGTACACAGGCTGGCCCAAACATGCTCTGTACCTGGAGCTAGCCTTGAACTTGCTGGAGATTCTTAATTTTGCTAGGAATAAGAATTGTGGTTGCGCTCCCAAGAAAGCATCCAAGACCTATTTTACACACTTCTTGTTTTAAGGCAATGTGGGAAGAGCAATCCTGGATTTAAAGATGGCTGCTGACCTGAGCACAGCCTGACCTTTTCATCATTTTAGCCTGATTCCAGCTGCAAAGGTCTCCACAATGGCCAGAACTCTGCAACATACTGAAGAACCGCAACACTTTCTCAGTTGATCTCTGTCGATTGTAAAATCTCAGGCTAACATTTGGTGGTGACATTCTGTCTTCAACTGGTGTAAGAAGATCACCTGTGTCTATAGGTGATAGATATGATCATGGGATCCAGTTGGCTGAAAGATAGCACCTTAACACATGTAAGAGAGCAGATTCCCTATGACAAGAAGCTGTGGTCCCTGAACTTTGTATTTTAGATAATAGATAATAGTACCAATCCCAGAAAAACACATGACAGAGGTTACATCAAAGGAATGAAGTGTGTGTCATTCAAAGAACACAGATTATATTTTCAGGAATGATTGGGAACATGATCATGTACAAAAGTCAAACGTACTGCCTACCTACATGAAGGTAGCAAGGTGTTTGGGGATGTGCTGCCAGAGAGGTCTAGTTTGATTTACGGCAAAGTGACCGTGGCCTTAGGGTACAGTGGTGGCTGTGTCCAAATTCTTTGTCAAACAGTGTAGCAGGTTCAGCCAAACATCCACTAAGGGCTGCCAGGTACTGAGGGATATGACTTCATTTAAGGCCCAGAAGCACTTGTCACTATCTGTTCTTTACAGGAGGGAAGCAGAAGTGGGGGACACGGGGCACCAGGTCAACTTGTAAGTGGCTCCAAGCAAATCTAGGACATCCATCCTGGTCTTGTGGCTTAGAGTCCAAGGTTGTCCCATATAACAGCTGTGTCCTCCGCAAAGGTAAGATGAATATTCTACCAGCCACTGAGTCATAACTTCCATTATCTACTATGCAGATGACCAAAGGAAAGTACACAGTGTAAAGAATGCATTGGTACAAACTTCTCATTCAGCCACTGGCCATTCAAAAAGAAGGTTAGAAGAGATGCTTGGGTTGTCATGGCCCCTGGTTGGGGCCCCAGCATCAAGGGTATTCTGGTGTCTGCCATATTAGGACTCAGATTGTCCAAAGATCCAGCCATGAGCTCAACCTGGACTCTGGAAGGATTTCTGGTAGTTAAATAATACCCATTCATAAGGAATTTGTGAAACCTGTTCCCACCTGCAGAAAGGAGAAATTTCCTTTACCTCTGGCAGAGGGACATATGACTCCATTGTCATATACCTGCAGTGCATATCAAAAGCCATGTGGCCTCCAGGGTGATGTGAGATGTCCTTCTGTATATGTGTTGGTTTTATTGGTTAATGAATGAAGCTGTTTTGGCCAATAGCTTGACAGAATATAGCTAGGTTGGAAGAGACAGAGAGTAGGAGGAGTCAG
The DNA here is from genome assembly GCF_014885135.2 of Alexandromys fortis. Lineage (NCBI taxonomy): Eukaryota > Metazoa > Chordata > Mammalia > Rodentia > Cricetidae > Alexandromys > Alexandromys fortis. Next base: position 1,365,004 of record NW_026068068.1, on the reverse strand, counting down.
GGAGACTCCATGTAGCTGCCGAAGGATACAGACATCCTGGAAACTTACCAGTAAGCCACAGCCTTGTGGTAAAATATAAAATAATAGGAATGGGTTAATTTAAGATGTAAGAGTTAGTTAATAAGAAGCCTGAGCTACTAGGCCAAGCAGTGCTGAAATAATACAGTTTGGGTCTGAGCGGCCTGGGAAACAAACAAGCAGTCTCTGCCCACACCTGGGTCCCTCTGTATCACAAGTACTATTGTCACACACCTGTGGTGCATATCAAAAGCCACACTGGCCTCCAGGGTCCCTTAATATCACAAGTACCTGTTTGTTATACATCTCAAAGCTCCACCCTAGCATTAGCACAATGGCTTCTCACCTCCACAGGATTCCCACGTCCCAGATATCCAGGCTCCTCCCTGCCTGCTGCTATCCTCACTACTCTCCCTCTCATATTACTCTCTCCTATTCTCTGGCTCTTTCTCTCACTGTGTCCTTTGTCTGACTCCTGCTTCCCCAGCCCTGCCTATGGTCAGTCTGCTTCTTTCTCTCTCTGCTCTGGACTCTTCTGAATGCCTCTGCTTCTTCTCTCACGTCTAGAATAAAAACCTCAGCTATACAGTGGAATAGTCAGTCATATGGGCAGGTTTTATTTTTGCTGAGCCCCATCACATTCATACTATTTTCCATCTACCTATCTCCCCAGAAGGAGAAGCTTCCCTGAACAGCGATTTAAGGGACTGTTGGTTTTTATCCATCTGGTCATCTGTTCACTCATTCATTCTTCATTCATTCATTCACTCCTTATTTCTTTATTCATCTATTCTTCATCATTTCCAGGTTTGCCATAAGTGAGGCACATATCTCCTGAGGTGATTTTAGAAATCTATACATCTTCTTGACTGAAGAAGAGACTTAAAGTACGTTTAAGTCTCTATGTTTAAATTCCTATGTTAAGTTCCTATGTTTAAATAATTCTATCAGGTTGTAATACTGACAATTTAAAATAAAGGTGTTGATGTATGTTTTTATCAGTCCAAGGAACAGAACTTTGGAGCATCAGTGTATTTATTATACATTTTCACATATATGAATAACCTGCTCACTGTAAAAGCATCCCCTTTTCTCCTTGAATGTCCATTTTCTTTCAGTTCTCATATCTATGACACTTTATTCTTGAAAGTCTATAATTAATCCCCTATCATAATTCTAGGCAGTAGTACTTCATACGAGTCTAATTGGTTTTCGTTTATTTTATATTTTGGTGTGTATGCTGAGTGTGTACAAGTGTGCACGCTCGTGTGTACAGAGGCCAGAGGTTGGTGTCAGGTGTCTTCCTTGTTCTCCACTGCCGTCTTCAGTTGGAGGCTCTCACTTGCTCTTTCAGCTAGACTGCCTAGAGAGGAAGTCAGGTGGAAAGCTTAGCTGGCAGGCTGACCCTCGGAAAGGTGTGGCTGCCAAGAAAGAAGAGATTGACCTCCGGAGATGGCTGGTCCCAGCTCTGTGGGATCTGTCCCACTGAGATGAACACGGCCGAGACCTTCTGTATCCCTTTCCTTCAGTCTGCACAGTCACAGCAGAGATGTAAAACTTCCCTCCCTTGTTCTGTATGACTGCACTATCTGGTCAGAAAGCTGCAGGGATACCCCTGGCTCCTCCTCCTGCCCCACTGCTGAGGTTGCAGACCTCTGTTGTCATGCCTGGCTTTTGCATGAGTGTTGGAAACCTTGGATCTTCACTTAGTGGCAACATTTACCCTTGATCAAAACATAACATGTCAAACACCACCCCCAATTACCCCTGTGCACTTTCTTAGTATCTTTCCCTCTCTCTGACTTCTATCATGATGGGTTTGTTGGTCTGCTCACTGGTTAAGGTTGCTATAGCCCTGAATAAACACATGACCAAAACAGTTTAGAGGAGAAAGGTGTGTTGGTTTGCATTTCCATAACACTGCACATCATCAAAGGGTCAGGACAGGAACTCAGGGCACGAGCTGATGCAGAGGTCGTGGAGGATGCCGTTGACAGGCTTGCTCTTCATTGCTTGTTCAGTCTGCTCTCTTATAGCACCCAGGACCACTAGCCAGGGATGGCACCACCCATCAATCACTTGTTAAGAAAAGGCCTTACAGGCTTGGCTACAGCCTAGTCTTATGGAGGCATTTTCTTAGTTGAGGATCTCTCCTCTCCAATGACTCTGGTATGTGTCAAGTTGACCTAAAACTAACCAGATAGAATGAACCTGGATGTAACATGAGCAGCTGCCTCGAGCTCCCACTGCCACAATGGATTCATTATACCTGGAACTGAGTCGAGACAAATCTTTTCTTCCTTAAGTTGCTTTTGCCAGTTACATGCCACACACCAGTAACAAAGACGGTGATTATGAAAGAAGTGTCTGTGAGCACTCCTGTGCGTTTTGGTGGCAGATATTCCTTATATGAGACATATTACAAACACACACACACACACACACACACACACACACTTCCTCCCCTTCAGTATTGTCTCAACCCAAATATATGAACAAAGCGTCATCATTTGAACAGGAAAAGTTTAATGTAAGAATGTTTATAACAGAAGAAATAGAAGAAAACTAACTAGGAAGGAGTAAGGAAAAATCTAAGAAGTGCAGAAAATCTAACAAAGAAGCACACAAGAAGAGCAGTCACCGCTCCAGGGAGGAGACAGCGAGCAGGCTGAGACACAGATCTCATAGAAAGGATATGGGCACGTCTCCCAGAGAAGCAGAGAAGTCACTGTGGTGCTGCACTGGCAGAACTGTCTGGAAGTCAGCCTGCTTGAGAAGGTATCCAGGGCAGTGTCTTACTGGATGCACTTACAAAACTGGATAAGGGTGCTGCGCAGGCCCTGCCAAGGTGCGAACTGTACAGACTGTGCGTGCTGTAGGAGCTGCTCCTCAGGCTAGGCCCCGCCACCCCACCCGGCCCCGCCACCCCACCCGCCCCCGCTGCAGCGTCTGCATGCTGGACAAGCGTACTGCAAGGACCTGGCTGGTGAGCACACCATAACCAGGAACCAGGCCTCTTCCTCCACGGTTACATCAACAGTCTGTGCTGACCACGCTTCAGGATCAGCTGGCAAGGGAAAAGCATTTAAAGGGGCAGTATTCATCCTCTTGGAGCAAATCAGAGTCAGCTGGTTGCAGGGAGATACTAATATACGGTGCAGGGGGTTACACGAGTGGCGATGCTGGGTCACAAAGTGACCGCAGATTTGGCCTTGGTGGACTTTCCAAAGAGTTGTCCCAATTAGCAAATGTGCACAGCAACATGTAAGAATCCCAGCTGCTCTGTCTGCTCGCCAACACCAAACTGTCCGTTTTTCTTATTTTAGACGTTCTGGAGAATAGGATGCTTTGTTTTATTTGACATTTCCTAGATGAGCCAAGATGCTGATCATATTCTCATATGATTATTGGGCATTTGAATATCCCCTTTAGCAAAAAATGTGTTCCAGTCTGCTGTTAATATTTTAAAGTTGCCAATTTTCTTATTTATCAATAGTAGTTTAGAAGGAAATATTCACTCTCATGAATCAGGTATACACATTGCAAATACATTTTCCCATTTAGTGTAACATGATCTGGGCCTGGCTTGTTGGGGTTTTTGTCCTCCCCCCTGGTACTCCACAACTCTTTAGTCCCAGAGAAAAATCACACATAGGTCTCCATAAATTATAAGCTGATTGGCCCATTAGCTCTAGCCTCTCACTGGCTAACTCTCACATCTTGATTAACCCATTTTTCTGATCTATGTTAGCCATGTGGCTCAGTAACTTTTTTCAGTGCGGCAGATCATATCCTGCTGCTTCTGTGGTCTGGGCAGGAGTGGGAGGAATCAACTTCCTCTTTCCCAGAATTCAACTGTTCTCATTACATCATTTCTACTTCCTGTCTGGTTTTCCCACCTATATTTCCTGCCTGGCCAATCAGCATTTATTTAAAACATGATTGACAGAATACAGACAATTCTCCTGCACCAATTTAGTATCGCCTAATTGTTTAAAAATAGTTTTAGAGACAGAAAATCACAATCCTGTTTCCTTCCTATATGCAGTTGCTAAGCTAAGTTTCAAGACCTCAACGTCATGGTGGAAGAGGGTAAATTAAGCTTTTAAAACTGACCTGTGCGTCTGCTCAAGAAGTGTCTTAGGGTCGCCATCGCTGTGTTAAACGTTATGATCAAAGTACCTTGGGGATGAAAGGGCTTTTGACTTATTCTTCCCTATCACTGTTCATCATCAAAGGAAGTCAGGAACTCAAACAGGACCAGGAGGCAGGAGCTGATGCAGAGGCCATGGAGGGTGCTGCTTACTGGCTTGTTCCCATGGCTTGCTCAGTCTGCTTTCTTGTAGAACCCAGGACCACCAGCCCAGGCATGGCACTATCCACAATGGTCTGCGCCTTCCCACACCAATCAGTAATAAGGAAAATGCCCTATACGTTTGCCTACAGCCTGGTCTTTAGGAGGCAGTTTCTCAATTGAGGTTCCTTCCTCTCAGATAATACTAGCTGGTGTCAAGTTGACATAAGTTAGGCAGCCATGGAAGCATTTTTAAGCATTTTTAAGAATCATCTGATCATTTGGCCCTCTCAGCTCGGCCAGCTCAGCTACTGAAATGAAGGTTTTCTAAAGACAAGGAAAAGCTGCAGTCTTGGGTTTGCATATGGAAATTCCCTTTGATGGTCTCAGATTGTCACATTCCCTCTCCAGGAAAGACAGCCTTCAAAACTGACAAGATAATGGCACCTGTCCTTCCTGGTCATGGTGTTTTCCTTCCTCACATGAAGGTCCTTGGCAGCAACGAGTGCGCACTGTGTACCCAAGTGAGTGTCCCCGATTTTGTTTCTTGACTGAATCACAGTAATATTTAGTTTAAGAGAGCCTTAAGGAAAAAGAGGTGTGTGTGGGGGGAGGTTTGCTCTTGTTTGCTGGAGCTGATGTAGGTAAGGTAAGGAAAGGAAAGTCCGATTCCCTGAGGCGTGAGAATTCCCAGCACTGAACTGAGGGGAGGACTGGCCAGACAGGGCATTGCTTTAACCAAGGAGGCACAGGGGGCTGATAATGCAGAGCACTAGCGAATGACCAACAGGTGGAAGAGCTGCGTCAGGGCAGCAGCCAGGCTCCCCTCAGCAGGGCTGGCCAGCTCAGAAGCATGGGAGCCCTATCCGAGGCTGCTGAAGTCTCCTCTCTCTCTCTCTCTCTCTCTCTCTCTCTCTCTCTCTCTCTCTCTCTCTCGTGCACACACACACACACACACACACACACACACACACACACACACACACGTATGCAGGCGCCACGTCTCACTTGTTGACTCAGAATGGAGTGGACCAGGAAGTTGTGCTGTCTTTTTTCTAAATACACCAAGTGAGTTTACAATATGATGGACCAAAGTCAGGCTGTGGGGTGGGAGGCGACTTTCACACTGACCCTGGGGTGTATGTGAAGAAAAGTCGGACTCCCACAAGTTCTCCTGGGGTATCAGAGGATCCAGCAATGTATTTCCTAGAGCTATGGTTTGTCCTGGGTTGGGCTCCTGTACTGAAAACTCTCTTCCACTGTAGACGGAAAATCAGCTCCATGGGTTCTGGTTTGAAGCAAGGATATAAATAAGAAATCAAGAATCAGAAAAGGTAACTAGCCTTGAGTAAAAAGCCACAAGTCATCAGTGTGCCTCTCTGCTACAGTCACCACCATTAGTCCTGGCGTCTGTTCTGTACCCTGTGACGACCACAATGAAGTGTCACGAGTGGAATGCCCCTGGGACAGCCACATAGACTAGAGAATTCATTCCTGGGGTAGGTGCGGTCGCTAGTTAATCCAGCTTAACTTTAAATTTTCAAAATGACATTTATCCATATATTTACTGGGAAAGATTTGCACATGCCACAACACACAGGCGAAGATCAGAATCTGCCGTGGGACTTGGCTCTCTCCTCCCACCATGGGCTCTGTGGTTCGAGCTCAGGTTATCAGTTTGGTCATCTTGCTGGCTGTGCCTCAACTCTGATGCCACTTGCTTCCTTGATTTACACTATTTGCAAAATATGAAAGTATAGTGTTGTAGTTCCATGGAAATCTATCTTGTTGATGCTGATATGGCTGAGGAAGTCGCAGGCTTCATGAGAGCACACCTGGTCGCAGGAAGGCATAGGCTGAGGGGCATGAGGGGCACGGGAGACTTTTAAGCTGTGTCAACTTGAAGTTTATTTTATTTTATTTTTTAAAGCGTAGAGTTGATTGCAAGGCCGTCATCTGCCCAGACGATGGCGTGGTCTAAGAAGAGGAAAAACACGAGGTTAGAAGACTGAGCAGCTAGTGCTGTTGATCTCCACTGCCAGTTTGTGGGTCTGGGCTCCCAAGAAAGAGCTAGACAAACCAGCTCTGCACCCATTTCCCCTCAGCCACACTCAAGCGGCCAGTCAGGGGCTCAGTTTGTAACATGTCTTGATGACGTGTTCTGAGGGGTTGTTTGAAGAAGGCTTACTTCTAAGAACAGGAGACAATGACATCTAACTGAGGACTGAAAGTTACGTCATCTTGGCAAGGGAGGACTACACTTACTCATGCAGTAAACACATATCAGGTGACAGCTATGTGCCAGACAAGGCTTCTCATAGCTTAGAAGCCAAAAACTACAAAGAAAAGCTCATGATCCCATGGAGAGCAGTTTAAGACACAGAAAGACCTAAGTTAGGGCTACAAAACACAGCGACAGAGAAATGAAAATGGTGTCACATCTTAGGGCCAGAGAAAGTTGCAATTAAAGACATTTTTCAACCCTGGATTTCCTGGAACTTACTCTGTAGACAAGGCTGTCCTTGAACTCACAGGGATCTGCCTGCCTCTGCCTTCTGAGCTCTGGGATTCAAGGCGTGCACCACCATCTCAGGTTCAACTAAGGACTTTTAAAGGAGCGGCGGAGCCAAGGATAACCAGAAGCTATAGTGCACATTTCTTCCCAGCTCCACATCATTGTCTAGCCTGATAGCTTCATAGAAAAGCTGAAAATGAAGGCTTTCCCTTTGGGAGAGCCTGTGGTTATACTTTCACTAGCGCACTGCTGGGTGACCACAGCCCAGAGGAAGGGAAAGCATTCAGGAATACGAGCAGCCCAGCAGAGACATGGAGGTAAGAGAGCAGAGTCCCAGAAGCAGACTGACTCAGACTCTCAGAGTCCAAACAACGGGGTGTGGGGCCGTGCCCTGTCTGCCAAGCTTTGATCCTCGGACTCCAAGGAGAAAAGTAGGTCCAGCGACACAAGCTTGTAATCCCTGTGCTAAGAGAAGCAGAAGTGAGCAGATGCCAGGACTCACTCCCAGCCAGCCCAGCCTAGTGAGAGCCTTGAAAGCTGGTTCAATGGTTAAGAGCATTAGCTGTTCTGCGGCAGACCGGAGTTTAGGTCCCAGATCCTCTTCCACATCAGGTGGTTCAAACACAACCACCTGCATCTCCAGCTCCAGGGGGTCTGACCTCCACAGCACCCACTCCCAAACATGTAAATAAAAATAAACTGGGTGGTAGTGGTGCACACCTTTAATCTCAGGATGCAGAGACACCAGATTCTCTGTGAGCTTGCGGTCAGCCTGGTCTACAGAGCGAGTTCCAGGACAGGCTCAAAAACTACAGAGAAACCCTGTCTTCAGAAACCTAAATAAGATAAAATAAAGTAACTATATCCTTAAAAAAACAAAGAACCAAGGCTCTGAAGAATGATAGATTATTCTTTCCCTTTCACATGCATAGACATACACACACGTGTGTGCACGGACACACACACATTAAGTAAATGATGTACAATGGCAATGAATGAAATATGAGTGAACATTCAGCAAATGAATTAAAAAAACACGGAGGGTACTGTGGGTGATGCCACGCAATTCCAACCGCCACCCCGCAAAAGATGCTTAGGAAAAGTGGTGTTGAAGGGCATAAAGGCTGAGACTTTGATTTTGAAAATATCCGAAATCACAGCTACCGATGCTAGTCCTTGCAATGGAAATACTCAGAGACCGTCTCGCAGAACTGAGGTTGAGACTACAGAGAATCGGTTCCTAGTATCACCCACAAAGCTAACACTAAATCAGAAACAACAAAGTAGAGACAGCACACCCGAGGGTCTGTCTCTGGCCACCCATTTGTCTAACCCCAGGGGCTTCTTTGTCACCTCCCCTGGCTGAGCTGAGGCACGGCCATCAAGTGTGGCAGATGACACACTGTGGAGCATCCATCCACACAGCACCTTGCCTCTGTTTTTCTATTTTACCGACGGAACACCTCAGTTGCCAAGTTTTAGACTTTTGCCCACTTATTTTGAAGACTTCCTTAATTTTGTGACTGACAGAGTCAGAGAAAGTTAAGGATACCGGGAAGGCCAGAAACAGTGACTGAATTTCTTCTGTGTTTTGAAAACAGCTTCGAGTCTTCAGTTCAGATCTAAAGGGCTCACTTTAAAACTTGACCCTGCTGCCTTAGCAAAATGCCCCAGGCTCGGGCTAGGTGACATCATGCTATGAAGTCTTTTCATTTTCTCCTCTTACTATTAAAACAACCATTTCAACAAAAACGGCAAAAGTGGCAAAAAGTGCAAGTGGATTCCCCGCGCCTTCTGAACCTGAGTTCTGCACACTCCTCTCCATCCCGAGGAGACGTGCGGCAGGCTGTGCCACACTTCCTGTGCTGTCCTCTTTGAACCCACGCCATCTCTGATGTTGATCCCTGAACTCCATCCTTTGGGTGCCTACTTGTTCAGACTGCAGCCCACAACCTCAGGGGCACCTCTTAGCAATGCTCTTCCCGTTTTACTTCATTTCTGATGGTTTTACTGTTATTTTTCCCCTTGCTCTTTTTGATGGAGTCTCTATGTGTCATCCTGATTGTTCTCAAAATTGTGCTTTTGTGTTCCCCAGCTTTTGCCTCCTAGATGCAGTCTGGGTACAGTACTGGTTAGGTTTAGTTTTGTTTTTGTTTTTCCCAACTTGACACAAACTAGAGTTTTCTGGGAAGATGAAGCTCAGCTGAGAAAATGCAGCCATCAAACTGGCCTGTAGGGAAGCCTGCTGGGCATGTTCTCAACTAGCGAATTGTGTGGTATAGACCAGCCCACTGTGGGTGCCACGTCTGAGCTGCGTGTCCTGGGCTGTATAAGAAAGCAGGTTGAACAAGCCTTGGAGAGCAAGTCAGTAAGCTGCACTCCTCCATGGCTTTAGCTCCTGCCTCGGCTTCCCCTGTTGGACCTGTAAACCTGACACCCCACCCCATCCCTGCCAGCTGCCTTTGGTCATGGTCACAGCAACAGAGAACAAGCTAAGACGGCTCTAGTGCTTTCAAGTCTTTATCAAAAGTATATCATAGGGCTGGAGAGATGGCTCAGTGGTTAAGGGCACTGACTGCTCTTCCAGAGGACCCGGGTTCGGTTCCCGGCACCCACGTGGCAGCTCATAACTGTCAGAAGATCCAGTTCCAGGGGATCTGATACCTTCACACCAATGCATATAAAATAAAGTTAAATAAGCCATAAAAATATTTTAAAAAAAAAGAATCACAAAAGTATATCATAAACATAATCAGACAGAAACATATTGCAGAGAATTCCCTCCAATCTACCCTCAAAGTCGGAAAGCAAACTAGAGGGCTAAGTCAAAAGCCACATGTGCAGGCAGATCACCCGCTGAGGTAGCACAGTTTCTGTCCAGGTGACCTTTGTACCACTCTGGCTCCAACTGTTTTCTTGGGAAGTTTATTTTAATGAATTATAGCTATGAGGTAAGGATTATTTACATAGAATAAAATCCTGCGCGGCATCTTCAGGCTGGCTCAGCCACTAGACCAGAGAGATTTTCCCTAGGGCTCATCAGGCTGACAAGCAGCTGTGGCCGGTGGCCATGAGCATACCGTGGAACCCCACTTGTGGGCAAAGGCACCGGGGGCTCTGGTTCTCACTAGGGATAGCCGCAGAGAGGTCACAAAGTTGCACAGGTTCAACAGGTTCTCTTCCTACCTGGCCACCAATCCCGCCCAGAAGCTGAGACGCCTCTTCTGGAGTGCCCTCTACTGGAAAAAGGTTATTACTTCTACTCACTTGTTTTTTGTTTAGTTATGTATCCACAAATTATAAATAAAATGCTTTTTTTTTTTAGATAGAGACTCACTATGTAGTCCCAGAGACTCCGAAACATGCTGTGTATGTACACTGAGCTGGTCTTGAATGTGTGGTATTTTTCCTGCCTACTCCTGACTACTTGGATTATAGGTGAGCATTAACATGCCTGGCCAATCCATTTTCTTGTTCACTTTACAGGAAAAATCAGAGTGTGTATAAAAAGGGCATCTGGACCTGGGAGGCAGCCCACTCAGGTTGGGGAAAGTCATACTCTCCATGGACTTCAAGGAATTGATTACCACCCCCAATGTCAGTATCAACACAGGCGTTGGCTGTGCGCTGTAGCTCTGAAGAGGCCTCCTTGTGTTCCGTGTGGCAGTGATGGGAATTGAACCTAGGACCTCATGCCGGCTTGGCAAGTCTCTCCCCACTCCCTGAGCTATAGCTACGGTCCTCCAAAGCAGTCTTGGGATGAGAATGTCCTGTGCTCTAAGTCCTCGTACTTAAGTGAACTCTCTGGACAGACCTAGCCTTTGACTGGCCTTCCCTGGTCTGTCACTGTTCATCTTTTGGAAGGTCCAGCCACATGCTTCGCTTCCCACTGCGGGAGCAGCAGGATCTGCAGCATGCGAGCTCTCTGCTGCAGGCTCTGCCGTGGCCTAGCTGTCACAGCAGGTTTCTGCAGGCTCCCTGCGACAGGCTCTCTGCTGCCATCTCTGCTACAGGAATGGTTTGCTCTCTTGATGGTGCAAACCAAGCAGTGAGAAGTCATAGTTAGGAGCACGGTTCTCAAACAGAAAGACCCTTACTTGCAATAGTTAAATCCTGTGTTATTGGGGCCGCAATCTTCCTGGTTGTTAAATGGGAATTGTAACCACCAGCTCCTGGGACTATTAGAAGCAGTAAATGAAATAATCTGTGTATAGTATTGGACTATACCATATGCTTGTTAAACATTTGGTAATAGGCATCGTGATTATGCTATATTGGTGGCTCAAGTTCAGACTCCCAAAGAACCTGCAGTCTGAGCGGCTGCCTTCCTCACAATACTAACCTGTTAGGATTCGTTTATACTGCTGCATTCCTGGGGCCATTTGTCACCAACTTAAAGGAGAAACAAGTGTGGGTAGGCTGGTTTTCTCTCTTGCCTGGATTCACTCCTGGAGCAGAGAATTCATGAGGACTTGCCTATGATTTTTCTTTTTAATTCAGTGGATGATGGTGTTCATTATCCACTTGAGGTGGCATTAGAATAAATTAATATTAAAATATTTAAATGTAGAGCAATGCATTTGAAATGCTATTAGTAAGATTTATCACCTGCAATGAGAACTCAGTGCTTCATTAACTCCAGAACCTCCCCAGGAAGTTTGGAGACCCCAGCTCAGATTATTACCCTGGCCCATCTTCCCCCTTTCTGTCCCCAGACTGCTGTCTGGACATCTGTTCTTCAGCTTGCTACACTAACTAGCATGTCGGTTCAGACACCTGCATCCAATTGTGTGCTCTTTAATATTATCAGCCAGTGAGCCATGCCAGCCAACAGTACAGGTGCTGTGGCCCGAGTCGAACTGTGCCCCCTTCTAAACTCGCACATAACATCCAAACACTCAGTCCACAGAGGCTGCTGCGTTCTGAGATAAGGGCATAGAATTTAGGACCTAGCTAGTGCCAACTATGCTAAAGATTAACCCATTGCAGTGGACTCCAGTCTGATCTTATAAGGATGACTGGCACCCTTGTAAGCAGTGGAAGTGAGGTACAGAGACACGGGGGTACAGGCAGACGAGCTGGGAAGGAAATGCACGAGGACAGCCTTTGCAAGCCTGGCACAGACTCTTCCCGGGGCCCTCTGAGGAAAAAGACCTTGCCTATAGGATATATCTTGATCTTGAACTTCTGAAAGAAATCTGCTGTTTAAGCCTCCTAGTCTGGCATTTGTTACAGCCTCCCTAGCAAACTAATACTGTCTAGCAAAGCACAAATGTCAAAACCTCAGTTATGGGAAACACATGCTGTATTCCAGAAACAAAGTAACGGGGGAGGGGCGTGTTGGTGCAGAGTCACGGAGGAATCCTACAGCATGCTGGCTGGGCAGAGCTGTGCAGGGTCCTGCAGTGGGCTCGCTGGGCAGAGCCAGAGCCGTGGAGGGTCCCACAGCATGCTGGCTGGGCAGAGCCGTGGAGGGTCCTACAGCATGCTGGCTGGGCAGAGCTGTGCAGGGTCCTACAGTGTGCTCGCTGGGCAGAGCTGTGGAGGGTCCTACAGCGTGCTGGCTGGGCAGAGCTGTGGAGGGTCCACCAGTGTGACTGTAAGGACCACGAAAGCTAAGGTGAATGCAAGGGAAGTTTCCAGCACTGGGACAGGTAAGCACAGTGGAAGATGTGGTCACCTGACCTCTGAGAAGGACCCAAGAGGAGATATAATTACAGATCTTCAATTAGTTAAGCTCTTGCCAGCATTCCAGAAGACTCCTGACTTGTATTTTTCTTTAGTTCAGACTTGTCCTTGTGCGTATTTTATCCAAAAGGGTCACGATCCCACTCTTAAGTAGGAAACTCCAAGGAAGGCAGCCATTGTGAAAGGGCAGTTCTCGGGAAACTCCCAATGAAACACAGGTTCCTTAGGTCTACCTAAGGGATGGCCAGCTGACAGGGCGCACTGCATCCCAAGTCAGGAAGGGGTACAGAGCAGTAATGGACTTTGTTTGGGTGTGGCATTGCACCTGGCTGTGTGTGTGTCTGTGTGTCTGTATGTGTGTGTCATGTGTATCATATGTCAGATGATAGGATCTCAGTTTTCATTTGTAAAATTGAGATCGATATACACAGAGATCAGATGGATATGAACACACACATTCAGTTTCTACATGAACTTTCATTAAAGCAGTGCCTTATTGAGATATATAGTCATTAGTCACCACAAAACCTTTGAAGCTTTTCTACTTCTTTTTCATGGGTATTCAAATGAATTGTGATCTTGGAATGAAACTGAGGCCTGAAAACAGTAACCCTAGATCATCAGAGAAACGAAAGTTCTTCTATAAAAACACCTCACATCACCGAGGACATCTGCATACTGGAAAGTACCACTCAACCCTCTGAGATTCAAACAGCATGAGCAGCCTGCATTTTTTACTTTCTAAATTAAAATTTTAGAAAACAAGACTTATAGTATAAGCTTGTCCCAACTATTGTGTGAAGTGTGTTTACAATGAAATTTTGTTAACATGAAATTCAAATTTAGCCCAGTATTCTATGTTTTATTCAATCTAATCTCATTCCAACTTCACACAACTCAACAAGTGAGCACTCTCATTACCTCTGTTTCATAGCGAGGGAGCCAAGGAAAGGATGCTAAGTAGTTCATTCACAAAGCCATCAGTCTCAGGAGCTGATGAACTGGGGAACAGCTGGAACACTGCTGGTTCGATGGAAAATTGCTGTAACTACTTTGGAGGATGCTTTGGCAGCTTGCTAAAAAGGGAAGCATAAACCTACCATTTGGTCCTATCTACTGTGTCCCTTGGAAACTGGCAAACACTTTGGGAAGGTGCTCTGTTTGGGCACTATAAGGCTAAAGACTTATAAAGGCTGCACATGAACACCGCACTCAAGTTCATCAAGGTGTGATTCCACAGAGGGCAGCTGAGGCTTCAATAATAATTTGGATACCAGAGAGGAACAAGAAAAATGCACTTCTGACCCATTCTGAAGGCTGGAGAAAGAAGTCACCAACGGGGAAAGGAGGAAGTCTGGGATGAACTCTCCGGGGCTGGCTTGGAGTCAGAGATATCAATATTGACTCATGTTCTATAAGATACGCATTCATAGGGCTGGAGAGATGATGGTTCAGTTAGGACCCCTGCTGCTCTTTCAGAGGACTATTGTTCAGAGCCTAGCATTTACTTGGGAAGCTCACAACTGCTTGTAACAGAATCTGGCACTTTTTTAGTGTCTGTAGATTCTTATACAAACAAGGTACACACATACAGATAAATTCAGAAGTGAAAGTAGAGCCACCTTTGTGTGAGTTACACACACACACACACACACACAGACACACTCTGGCATAACCTATGTAAACTGTGGGTTTTATTTGTACCCTACCTCCTACCACTAGTTGTCTTCTGGCCCAGAATCCTGCTGTCTTGGTTCCTCAGTTTCCTATCATGGGTGTCAGGCCTCATTCTTTCCGTGTCTTAATGACGAAGACATTTTTGCACATGTCTGATTGGTTACTTGTTAATGTCCCTCAGCCTGGGTTTAACCAATGAACCCTCACTAGAGTTAACCTCAGATCACTAGGCAAAGGAAGGAGTTGCCACGTTCTTCAGTATAAACTTGCCAACACTGGGTGAGAGGCTTGGAGACCTGGCTTCTGCCTCTGGCCTGAGGTCAGCATCACAGTGCTGTCCTGATGGTGACTTGCTTTCTTCATTTCTGCCACGTTTTTGGTTGGAATTCTTGTCAATTTGCTCTTGTTTATTCAGTTGTAAGTGTATCAGTGTGGTCTCATGGATTTTCGCCTGTTCTGATTGCAGCCAATCTGGCCATCTGTCTTGATACTCAAACTGCTTCAGGTTTGGTAACACATTCAGGTGGTCCCAGTGCCCTTTCGATGTGCCTCCATCTTTTCTTCTTAAATCGCTTCTTCACTTTTTGGCACCGCAGATACTTCATGCTCACTGTGTGCTTCCTCTGTTCCAACCTTAGAAGCAATCAGCTTCCTAAAGCCTTTCTTCTTCCTAATGAGAGGGCAGATAGAAGCTATGATCTGACCAGTGCACAGCCTCACAGGATGGAGTGGTGTGATTCTCGTCTCTCCTGTGTGTGTGTGTGTGTGTGTGTGTGTGTGTGTGTGTGCGTGTGCATGTGTAGATCAGATGTTGGCTGTCTTTTTTCATCTTTAATATGGGGAATAGGTCTCTCGCTGAACCTGGAGCTCACTGATTGGCTAGACTGGCTGGTGAGTGAGCCCAGGAGTCCTCCTGTCTTTGCTTCTTATGTGGGTTCGGGGATCTGAACTCAGATACCCATATTTCCACAGCAAGAATTTTACTACCTGAGCTGTCTCTCCAGCCCTTAGTTTTCCTAACTAGCTTATGGTCCTGTAAGATATTAACAGAAGGGAACAATTTGTGAATCTAAAGCATTGCCCCCAAACCATCATTCTGTTCACCCAATCCCTTATGTCAGCAAGAGGGAAAACACACTAAAGCAGTCATTTGGCTCTGTCAGAATAGGGTCACAATTTGGATTAATAAATGATTTCTCTATCCTTCCTTTCATCTTAAGTTGAGTCAAGAATTCTGAAGAGTCCTGCTCACACTGACCCTTCTTCCAATTCCTAAGTGAGGGTTTCCCACAGAGTGGAGCTGGTGCCCTTGCTGCCATGGCTACCGAGCTGGGAGAGCCATGAAGGGGTAGCAGGGCTGTTTCTTCTTCGGCGATGGACTTATCTTTCTTGTAAGCAAATGCAGACAGATTGTCAAAATATAGACAGCTTTAATGGAGGAATAGACTTACAGAACCACCGTTCCCGCGAAGACCAGGAAAGCAGAAGCAAGCACTGGGAGCACGCTCGCCAAATTTATAGGCAAACTTTAGCCTGAGGTGAACACGCCCCCTAAGGGGTGGGACTTATCCCTACACTTTCTGAATTTGGTTCAGCAAAAATGGACTCCCAGAGGTGCCACTGCTCTCAGAACATCTGCAGAGCCTTGTAGAATTCTCTGAACAAGTTTCTGCTGAGGAATCTCCCCCTGGTCTTAGGGGTCTCCCTCACTTTATTGTTTGAGGATATAACGTTCTTCTCAGAATACTGAGCAACAAAGTCCACGGTTCATCTGAAGATGCTGCAAATGGCAGCGTCTCACAGGGGTGTGTACTTCTGCCATCTTCCCACTAAGCAGAGTTTCTACTTAGACATAAGATGACAGTAGCAATAGCAAAACCAACAGAGATGCAGTGATGACTCAGGGGTAAAGAACATTTGCTGCTCTTCCAGAAAACCTGGGTTTGATTTCCAGAACCTACATGGTGCCTAGCAGCTTCCTGTAGTTCCAGTCCCAGGGAATCTGACCCCTTCTTCTGGACTCTAAAGGCACCAGGCATGCATGTGGTGTACGTACATACACACAGGCAATGCTCATACACACACACACATACACACAGGCAGTGCACATACATACACGCAGGCAATGCTCATATAAACACATACATACATGTAGGTAATGCTTATACATACACACAAGCAATGCTCATTCATACACACACATACATACACAGGCAATGCTTAAACACTGAAAGAAGTTGAAAAACTTTTTAAAAGACAAAAGCAATTGTATATATGCATTTGCATGTGCTTACATGTGCATTTTTCATGTGTGAGCGCATGAGTCACAGTGTGAATGTGGTGGTCAGAAGATAACCTTGGGTGTCACATCACCCTCGCCTTCCACCTTGTTCTCATCCACTGTATATCCCAGACCTGGCCCATGAGCTTCAGACACTTCTTTCTCCACCCCCATCTCACCATGGGAGCAACTCAAATAGAGATGGTCACTGCCACATACTGCTGTATGTGTGTTTGGGAATCTAAACTTGGTCCTCACATTTGTTTGACAAGAATGTTAGCCACTGAGCCACCTCCCAAACCCAGAGTTTCTTCTTTCCATCCTATCAACAGATATCATAACCCATTATGTATTATCAGATGTTTTATGAAGATTAGACTAGCCCCTGACTTTGTGTCCAATTGGAAAACATTTAATCATTTATGATAACTACTATTTAGCTGTTATTGGAGTTTTGAAACATATTCTAGTCATGAAGCCTTTGGCCTTAAACTATGTAGCCATGGTTGGTCTTTAACTCACTCTTCTTGCCTCAGTACTGGACTGCTGGAAGGAGCTGCCATGCCCAGCCAGAGAGAACTCTAGATAATGGAATAAATTCCCTACCAAAAAATAAATTACCACCAACATAAACCAGACATTTAGGAAGACACCACCCAGGGGCAATCAATCCCTTTAATAGATTTGAGATGCATATAAAACTGTAGTTGGCGATTATGTACTGTCTGAGCAGGATGATATTCCACAAGAATTGAGAGTAAGTGCTTGGAAAGTTTATATCAACTTGATAGAATAACCCAATGCTGAATCTAATTATAAAACTACCTTTATTTTGCTCAGTGGATTCAGAACCTATTGCACAAGTATGAGGATCTGATTTCAGAACCCAAGTTAAAGCTGGACAGGGTCGTGCGTATCTATAATCCTAGAGCAAGGGGCAGAGACAGGATCCCCAGAGCTTCCTGCCAGGCAGTTTAGCCAGCTGGTGAGCTCCGAGTACAGTGGCAGACTCAGATGATCAGGTAGGAAATGATAACAAACACAGACCTCTGACCTCAATACTCATGTGCACACATGCACATCCTCCCACGTGCACCAGCACACGAGCATGCACATGAGCTACCTACACACACAATGATAAAAAAATTTTTCCTCTGCTTAAAACTAGTGTTTCTTGACTTATTTTTACTGTTTTTATTAAAAAGTATGCTTATGTAGAGTGTGTGTGCATGTATATAGGAGTCCAGAAGAGGGCATCAGATGCCATGGAGCTGTGATTACAGGCGATTGTGACCCACCCAATGTAGGTGCTGGCAACCAAACTCCAGTCCTCTGCAAGTGCACTATATGGTTTTGTTGTTGTTGTTGTTGTTGTTGAGACAGGGTTTCTCTGTGTAGCCCTAGCTGTCCTGGAACTTGCTCTGTAGATCAGGCAGGCCTCAAACTCACAGAGATCCACCTGTCTCTGCCTCTCAGAGTGCTGGGATTAAAGATGTGCACCACCACCACCCAGCTGCACTATGAGCTGTTAACTGCTGAGCCGTCTCTGGCTCCTGTTCCCTAACTTTTGTAAGCAACATATGTGGGGCGAGCCCTCCTTCTTTCTCTACACACTCTTTCTTCTCCGCCTGGACATTTCTGCACTCACGGTTTTCCTGCCAAGACAGTCATATGTGGACACCGCAACCTGAGTCTCTCCTCCTCTTCATCGGGCTTTCCAAGGCTTATGACAGAATGGAAGGAGGCACCGAGAACGTGGAGCACCTAGACATGATGTTTCCTCTTTCATAGAATGGAGGTGATGAGGATGAGTTACCCCAGAAGACCACAAGAAGAATACAATGGCCTGGAGCAAATGAACCCTTCTGCACACTGCAGGGGTTTTTTACTTAGGCCAGAGAGGAAGCAGAACTGGAGTACTGCAGCACCCTAAGAATGGGAGCACAGCAGAGGAGGGAAAGGCAGGGGAGAAGACACACCATGTAAGATCAGGGAACACTCCAGGAACATACCGGCTTTTCTCTTGGAAGGTTTGCAAAGAAAAAAAATACACTTGGAGAAGTTTCCAGAGGGGAAAGATGGAGGGTTCTGACTGAGGGCTGTGTCCTCCAGCCCTTCTTGATCTTTCAGGAAGCCAGAGGCCACTTCATGTTAACCTGCATCCAGAAGGACCACAACTCACAGGAAGAAGGAGGCCATTAAGGAAATCTGCGAAGCTGTGCATCACTGGGTGTAATGGTAATCTCCAAAGCCACCTCTGCTATCCAACACTCTAACATAACCACCAATGGAAACGAGAATATGGAATCTGCATCTTCTGTACCACAGTAGCGTGGATACAGCTGCAAAACATCTGGACAGGAGATAGCTTTGGGGTCTTTCCCGGAACCGGAACTGCTGTTTAGTCTACTGCCTGGTTTCCAGCCTTACAGGGGACCACTCGGGGGGTGACGTTTGGACCTACACTTTGAGGGTGTTGTGAAGACTGGTGTGAAGCAAAATCAGTGCAGAGACTCCATGGGAGGGATCTATATCACTCAAGTTATTTGTGTGTGTGTGTGTGTGCGCGCACGCACACGCGTGTGTGTATCCTACAGATTCCCCAGTGTCTATGCACACCTGTGTCCTGAGTTCTAGTCTGGAGTCATAAGAGCTGCGACAGAAAATGAGCAATAGAGAGAAAACAGAGCCATGCTTCAGTGATAAAAGCCCACCAAGGCCCTACTAGAAAGTATCCATGCCCAGAACCTACTCCAAAGGGAGAAGACAGATGGATTAACCCACTGATCGCCAATGAGCTTTAGCACTAGGGATGCCAACATTCACTGAGTCCTCTATTGGTGCAGGTTCAGCTCTGTGTCTAACATAGTGCCTGTGACTTGGAAGAGACATAAAATACGTGTTTATAACTGTAAGAGATAGATGCGAACATGTAAACTTATTGCTATCCTTTCAATGAGTGTCCATGCATACATCTTAGCATATTAAAATTTATGAGTGTCCAGGGATCTATCAATAACCTCAAGCTTACATGCTAGAGGTGACAATGTACCAAGGACCTTTATTTCAATGGGTCACAGTCTTGGCTATTCCCTAGACCCACAGGATTTTAAAAACCAACATATTGCCTGGTACCCACCCTAGGTAGTCTGATATCATTCTCTGAAGTTTTGGCAAGGCATTGTATTGTATTGAGAGTCTAAAGACTCCCATTTATAGTCATGTGGATTGCTCTGGGAAACCAGTTAGACTTGGCTTCCTGTGTGGCCAGCAAGAGCAGCCACCAGACTGACAGTCTGTTGATAGTTGATACAGCAAGGACTGTGCACCAGTCCTTGCCCTGGTATTTACCCAAGAGAGCTTAAATGATTTTCTGTGCAAGCTCAGCTGGTTTTTAGCTTCCCTGGTGAGATGCCAGGGTAGGAAGTTTTGCCAACTGGTTCTACAGAGCTAATGAAGTTATTGTAGACAGCCACAAACTGGGTGTTGTTTGCAGTCTCTGAGCATTCTTCTACTAGACTGTAGACCTCTGTCCATGGCCTGCTCATGTCCTAGGAGGATGTTGTGTGAGTTTTAGCTCTGAAGGATGATGGAGACTTTACAACTATAGATCCATACATGGCTTCTCTAGGTTCAAGTGCTCTGAGTAGGTACCTGGCCATCTCGCTGTCATCCAGTGAGGAGTTCATGTTGGTGGATTCAACACTAGATCCTGCTTTTCACAACGTAACTTACTAGTCATATCCGACTGGAACAAAGATACAAACCGTACACATTTCTGCATAGGTCCTACTATGTTCCTGTGGCATGTTCCTATGTGTGGTCTGGCTGCCTCCTGTTTGATTTCATGTGACCCTTGAGTAGTTGAATCTTCATGTCCCTGTGGGCAGCTGGTGAGAGAGGCTCTTCCTCAAGCCTCCACTGCTATGAAATAAATGACCAGAAATGTAGTTATTCAAGCAATGTCCACTTATGTCAGTCTTTGCAGACAGAAATTCAGACACAGTCCAACCCCAGTTGCAGACTCTTTGAGGACATGTCAAAGTCAGCTGGACCATGATCTCACTGAGAGACTTGACCAGGAGCAATCTGCTTCCAAGCTCAGATTTCCTTCTGGTCAGGTCTGAGCTAGCCCTAAACTTTTGTCACAGATCCCAGATGGCTTCTTGTTCCTTGTCCTGTCCTGCCTCCTGCAGATGACTTGATCTGCATTTGTTGGCAGGCCTGCAGCCCTGAAGCCCTCTAATGTCCCAGGAAACAGACACTAAGAAAAGTGACGCACTTTCTCCAGGTCCCAGATCCTGAGTCTGCTCTGCCCTCACCAGCCTGCCCACCTATCAGGCCAGAATAAAATAGTCTGTGGAAAAACACTCTGCAAATTGAAGGCCACTGTGCAAACATTAAGCATGTTGCTCATTAAAATCACAGATTCTTGATTTTCCAGCAAATATATCCTCACTTGCATTTGCCCTTTCAAAAGTCCACACTGAGGCAAAATCCTGTTTGCATAGCTTTGTGGCACATTACCAATATTAAACCTTTAGAAATATTCCTTGAACAAGCCAATGTGAGCAGCACACCAAGTGTAAATGCAGGGACAGCAATCAATGGGAAAAAATCTTTAATCTTTTGTTCTCTTTTGCTTTCTCTGTGTGATTTCTAGTTAGACCAGCTTGTGATTTCCATGAACAAACGTGTCCCTGATCTCAGAAGAAGTGGGTTCTTTGTCGATCCCCTTGGTTTCCAAAATCACAGGGCAAAACAAGCTTCTTTCCCTCCGCACCCTAGTGCCTCTCCCCAGTTGAGCACCCTCCCCAGGGGTAATCAAGAACACTGGGCACCTAAGGCTGCTGGAGAGGCTTAGGGTGAAAGCAGAGGTTGCTGGGACTCGGGCTCTCAGGGTCCCCACTGTAGTGGCAGACACGACCTGAACCTGGTCAGGATCACGTTCCCACTTGCTGCAAAGCCAGCTCTATTCTCAGGAGAGAGAACAGTCACGCCATTGTCAAAGCCCCGGGTTTATCTCCAGAGATTCCCACATCTCTCTGGTACCGAGACTTGGTGCCAACAAAGCAGGGATTCCTGCTCCCCTCCACAGCCCAGTACTTACAGATAAGCAGCCATTCCTCCAGTCACTAGATCCTACCTTCGGGCTCGAATCGCAGCGTTCTCACAGGGTGTTCTGCGCGCAGTTGCAGAAGTGTGCACCTTCTCAAAGTGGGGCACTACGCTCAACCGGCAGACACCTGAACCGGAAACCTAAATGGCTGCTGGGTAACCAGGTGGAACTTCCTGTGCTTGTCTGCTCCTGTCTGAAATGAGAGTAATGTGACTACTTAGCTCTTGTGCCTCCTGAAATGTAAATGAACGGATTACGTAAAACATTGCCACAGGGTGTGGCCTAGACAGCACTGGCCAGCAGGATGCCCTGGAAAGATGGAGGTCCATCTGCACTGTTCCGGGCAGCAGCACCAACCACGTGTCCCCTAATCACTAAAACCTTGGGTGTTGCTCATTGAATGTTTTCTCAGGTGATATGGTTTCAGTGACCTGATGCTCACTGCGGGGGTCACCCTGTAAGGCCAGGTCCTTCAGCTCCAGAAGTCTCACCCAACTCCCAGTGCACCCTGGGAATAGCGGGACCTCAGTGGACATGGGCAGTCATGGCATATGGAAGTCTACTCCTGGGTTGGGTGCCAAGACATCTAAAACCAAACTTCCCGCCAGTGTGACGAATGGATTTAAAGAAAATAAAGAACTGTCTTCACCCACACCTAAGGGGACTAAGGGTCCATCCATGCTATATTATCACCACCATGCCCACTCAAAACTCAACAGCATCAGGAGTGGGATGGAATCATAGACCAGGGTGAGAGGGGAGCTGAGAGACGGTGGCTGGAAGATGTAGCAGCAGATGGTGGGTAGGAACAAAAGCATGAGTGCAGGGGAACAGAGCACCATGCTCATGTGAGGGAAAGACAGTCCGGATGAGAATTCTGCCTTCCCTGAAGGCGATCACATTACCAGTACAGAGGTTTGCAGTGTGTAGCCTTGCTCATTAGTAGTCTGTGAACTACAATAGCTAATTCTTTCTGCTGGGTAAGTAGAAAGGAAGACAGATTTTACTCATTACACTATTATTTTTGTGGACAACCCCCATGGAGCAGCCAAGTAGGGGAAACAACTTGCTGGCTGGCCAATATTTTATATTTAACTTGCTGACTCCAGGCTCCTTTAGTCATCCACACACTGACTATAGTCTCTCCAGGGTCTGAGGCATGAAGTTCTCAGCTCAGAACTATGCTGTACAAGTTAACAGCCATGAGTCACATGAGGATACTCAAATGTTATGTTTAAAAATAATTCGAATCAGTTAAAATTGAAAGTTCTGTCCCAAGTCACACAGGGCACCTGGGGCGAGCCATGGACCTACAGAGGATGTGTCTGTCACTATAGTACATTTTTTCATGTAGTGTTGTTCTGGATAAAAGAGTATACACACACACACACACACACACATATATATAGTATATCTAAGAAAGTGCTTTCTTTGAGCACCATAACTTATACGTGAGGCTCCAGAACCAAGGTCACCCCATTTCTAATCCTACAGAAACACAAATGCCACAGAATCACTCACAATTAAAAACCAAAAGCAAAGTCCTTTACCCAGCCTTGACGTAAAAATGAAAAGTAAAGTCCTCCCTTACAGCCAACCTTGACACCTCTTTGGAAAGCTTCCCTGGGGCACTGGTGACGTTCTCAGGACTTAGTCACAGTGCAGAGCAGCAGTAGTGTCTTTTGTGTTCTTGGTCATTGCCCGTGGGTGACAGAACATGGGGATCTATGCTCAAGGTGGGGACTGGCAATGCCTTACTGTCAAAAAGGATTAAATTTAGGGCAATTACAGCTTGCCCCAGGGAGATCTGGTCTGCCCAGGGCAATGACAAGGAGGAGTCACAGTAAGGCTGCAGGTAATGGAGAACACTCCATTGAAGGAAAAGAGCATGGGGCTGAACTGCTGCGTAGTCTACACTGATGGATTACCCTCATAATGGGTTGCTGTTCCCCTTCATTTTCCCAGCAATGGCACAGGGAGGGGGCACTGCTACATTTGAGCTTTGAGTATGATGCCACCACCGTTAGAAGCCATTATCTTCTTTAATGGGAGCCAGCTGCAGCATGCCCACACAGTTTTTAGAAGCTGCAGGACCAGAACACAATCATTTAAGCTCTGCCTTAAAGACACAGGAGCTGCCACACAATAATGGCTGATAGCAAACAGGAAGAAGGAAGGCCCTTGTTCCCCCCCTGGCCTGGACCAGGGCCAACTGCCTGTATGATGCAGCAAGTCCTTCACAGTGTGTTGCCTTTCTACACAAGGACAATTGTCCCTGAGGTTACATTAATGATGGTTCCTAACTGTTAGGTGTTTCCTGACAGGTTGGTTGTGAAGCACTTTGTGCCTGACATCACAGGGCAACGGCCCTATGATGGGCCACTACCACCCATCCCACAGAAATGTGAAAGCAAGATGACATTACAAACTTTGGCCTGCAGTAAAGTCAGGTGATCTTCAGGTTTCTGTGAGTGTCCCCAGTGTCCTATCAATGCATGTGTTACCCGCCCATCTCCTAGTCACTTACACGTCTGTCTCCCTGCTCTCTTGATGTAGTAGTGAAGGACATAGGCTCCAAGAAACAAACACCAGGTCTGCTATTACCTGTGAGTCTATATAAAACCCTCCTGTCTAGTCTACAAATGAGGTTGTACTACAAATGTTACTTGGCATCCACTGAAAGCTACCAGAAATAAAGACCAGGGTCAGGTGGAGTGGTGCACCTCGTAATTCCAGCACTTAGGAGGCAGAAGCAAGAGAATCTCGGTGATTTCCAGGCCAGATCGGTCTACATAGCAACTCCAAGACAGCCAGGACTACATAGAGAGGCCCTGTCTCAAAAACAAAATAATAATAACAAGTAGTAATAATAAGAAGGAAGGGGTTCAGGAAGAGTGGAAGAGAGGAGGGGGTCGGGTCTAACCACACAAAGATCTCGGTTGATGTGCTTTAATAACATCAATATTATTTTTCAGAAGCCTGAGACTCCCATGTGGATCTGTTTTGTTAGACCAGATTATACCATAAGCCGAGTTGCACTTAGAAGCTATGCCATTATCAGCACTAAGATGAACACCACATGGAAAGCAAAAGGGTTGTGCTGCAAGACTAGGGAATGCTGGGAAATTGATGCTGTTTAGAACCAAAGTCAAAGAGGGCAGTTGCAGCATGCTTCCTGTAATCCACAAGGGAAGGGAAGAAGCATTTGTTTTAAGTCACACAAAAAATATATTGCCTTGAGGTGCCCTCAAAATGCCCAGGAAAGTCAAGACCCTGCTTTGGGGAAACAAGACACTGTGTTTTGTAAGGTTAGTGGTCCTCATAGCTCTGCCTGCAGGTCTCTCATTAAGCAGCTTTGAACAGAGACTTTCTAGTTAACCAAGCTGTCTCTCTCTTGCTCCACATCCCCTTATGAAGGGACTTTCCTATGATAGGCATCTTAGGATACATGCTTTGGAGGTATGCTTTGGGAATAGTGGTACAAGTAGATTTGCAAGCCAAATCACAGGTGGTCTGGTCAAATTTAGATGTCAGAGAGCTGATGAATAATTTGGGGCCCAGGAATTATTTACCTCTGAAAGGATGAGCCTGGCTTTTGTCTGAGCCATGAGAGAGCAGTACCACATAGTGGGTGATGGGCGGAGACAGAGGACTAGCATTCTGCATTGTCATTGGCCAGTGCGTTCTGGATGAGGAGGAGGGACTGCTCATAAGCAAGATTGACCACCCTAGGCTAAAGGCAGCTTTCCAGAGGAAAGACTCGGGTGGGGCTGCAAACAGTCACAGTATCCTCTCCAAACACTTCTTCACTGGCTAACTTCCAGTTGTTAAGAGGTCAGAGATGTCTCCATGGTGTTTTTGTGAAGTGGAGAACCTAAGATGGGGGGAATGTGAATCAAAAAATCCCATACTAGTAGCAAATAGGGTATACTAAGGTTTTCTTTATTGAAAGGGAAACTCACGGTTCACAACAAGGAAACAGGAACAGAGTTCAACATCCAGGTGTGGAGAGTTGAAAAGGCCAAGTGGGTGTTCCCATGGGCTTTTTGGTACCCAAAAGTCACGCCCAACCTGGTCCAGCCTCTCAAATGTCATTGGCTGAAAGAGTTTCCTCATCACCTCCCCCTTTTGTCTAAATAAGAGTTCTAAACCCAAAACGAAACTATATACAATAAGAAAAGATATCAAGTATAAAAATTAGAACTACAACCAGTATAAACAATATTTAGCAAGAAACATATGCTAAATGTTTCAATAATTATTCTGTCCTAAGAAGTCTAAGTCTTGTATTGGAAATGGCTTGGCTAGATTGAAGGGCACAGATCTTCCAGCGGTGGGGGGGGGGGGGGACACATTCCTTGGGAAGCCTTGCTGAGCCAGCTGTTGAGTGTTCACCATCTTAGGAGGATGCTCTCGTCCGTGGGGCACCTGACCCCAGGCAAACCCCTTCGATGCACCACACCTGCAGCTGGTGCACGATGACCTCTCGGTTCCCCGCAGCCCCCTGGGCCCGCCCCGGCATTCCCGCCACCTGGCTGCTACCACCGTGAAAGAATCCAGTTGTGAATTTGGCTCCATGAAGTATTACACACTGTGTGGCTTTGGTGGGGTCTTAAGTTGTGGGCTGACACACACTGCTGTTGTTCCCCTGGATTTAGTAAAATGCGGCATGCAGGTGGACCCTCAGAAGGACTAGGGAGTATTTAATGGTTTCTCCGTTACCCTGAGAGAAGACGGTGTTCGTTGTTTGGCTAAAGGATGGGCCCCAACTTTTATTGGCTATCCATGCAAGGGCTCTGCAAGCTCAGCTTTTATGAAGTTTTCAAAGCCTTGTATAGCAAGATGCTTGGTGAGGAAAACACCTATCTGTGGCCCACATCACTGTATTTTGCTGCTTCTGCCAGTGCTGAATTCTATGCTGACATTGCCCTGGCTCCTATGGAAGCTGCTAAAGTTTGGATCCAAACCCAGCCTGGCTGTGCCAACTCATTGAGGGAAGCTGTTTCCCAAATGTATAAAGAAGAAGGCTTAAATGCATTCTGCAAAGGTGAGGCTCCTCTGTGGATGAGACAGATCCCATACTGTTGAAGCATTGTACAAATTTGTGGTTCCTAAGCCCCGAAGTGAATGTACAAAGGCAGGGCAGCTGGTTGTGACATTTGTGGCAGGTTACATAGATGGAGTCTTCTGTGCAATTGTTTCTCACCCTGCTGATTCTGTGGTCTCTGTACTGAATAAAGAGAAGGGGGCACTGCTTCCCAGGTCCTGCTGAGACTGGGCTTCAGAGATGTGAGGAAGGGCCTCTTCGCCCAAATCAACATGATTGGCACTCTGACTGTACTGCAGTGGTTCATCTATGACTCTGTGCAGGTCTCCTTCAGGTTCCCTCGCCCTCCTCCACCTGAGATGCCAGATTCTCTGAAGAAGAAGCTTGGGTTAACTGAGTAGATGGTACATCAGAGTAACATGGACTGAATCTGCTTGATGATCAGTGTTAAAAAAAGTGCAAAGGAACTTTTATATATTTGACAATGTAAGAAATTGTCTGTTCCTGATATAATTACTGTAGCAAGAGTTTCAAACTTACTGCTAAATAAACCCATCCACTCAAGAAAAAACAAAAAGAAAGAAATGGCTTGGCTAGATCATAAGAGGAAGGTAACTATGACTTCAACCCTATTGGAGGCCTGAGAAGGGAGATAATATTACTTGAATAGGCAGGAAGTGCAATTAAGCAGCTTCTAAAACATGCAGTAGATGACAGAGACAACCTGAGCAATCACCCGAATTCTCATTTGTAACATTGGAGCAACCAACTTTGGCGAAGGCCTAGAGTTTCAGAGGCAGGAAGATTTTCAAAACCATATCACCTTATCTTGGCAAGGTTCTGCAGTCTTTTTGCTTGTAACCTCCTTGTCCAGTTCAGATGAGATGCATTTTGTCAGTGGTGAAGGCATGGACAGTTTTTGCCCAAAGGCTGGTTTTGCTAAGAAGAAAACAAGCTCCAAGTGGAGTGTCTTCGATGCTCAACATTCTCTCGGAAATAGGTTGGGGCTGTCAGGAACAATCATGTCTCATGTCAACAGAACCCCAAGTTATTTAAATTACATATTCCATAGTTCTTTGAAGTGGCTGAAGATTACCTATCTATGCAGAATACAGTCTCTATGTATCTAATCTGTAGGTGGAGGCTGTTTGTTCCCAGCAGGTCAGACCTGAAATAATCACACAGAAACTATATTATTTGCAACACTGCTTGGCTAAAGCTTAAGCATATTTCTAGCTAGCTTTTACATCCTAAATTAACCCATTCCTATTATTTTGTGTTTTACCACAAGGCTCATGGTTTACAGGCAAGGTTCTAGTGCATCTGTCTCCTGCAGCAGCTACATGCTGTCTCCAACTAACTTGCAGCATGCTGCCTACAAACCCCATTCAAGTGCTCAGCCTCCTGAAAGAGCCAGAGCTGTTCATACAACTAGCATGAACGAGGAAGCTTCCATTTCTTAAAGAAGTCACATTTTTTTGCTGCTAATGCTGAATCAGGAAGACCTCTCTTAAAGGAGCCGCGGTGCCCCTTCTTGCTGCCAACTAACAGAACCCATCTGAAGAAAAAATGCCAGCTACCAAGAAGCCATGCTTGTCTGTTCTTTTGTGTCTAGAATTCCTTTCCAAGCTCTCTCAGGTTTTATGTGGATGTAGTCAGTCCCATGTTGGTGTGCCAGTTTTGAACTCTGGAACAACTCTGAACCCATTATTCCCATGGATTCCATCTCACAAGGAACGATGCATGCAGGCTTTTAGAAACAGAATCAGATCTGCTCTCAGTGCCGTGTCCCCTTCAGCTCTAGTTCACTGTGGGCATCCCATGAGCTCTGCCACATACTTTTGCCAGGATGGGAAAGAGGGAGTGTAATGATTTAAGTAAAATGCTGCAGGTTCTCCAAGGGGCACAGTGACAGAAATGTTGTAGGTCCCCAAGTGGCGGCAGCAGGCAGTGGGCCATGAGACCACACAGCAGGTCCTCGAGCAGCAGCAGGCAATGGGCAGTGGGTCCCGAGACCATGGCAGGCCATGAAGGCAGCTGGGTCCCAGGCAGAGGGCCCCCAAGTGGCCAGCAGGGCATGAGGGGCAGTGAGTCCCAGGCAGGGAGCCATGTAGCGGGTGAGAGACAGAGACATGGATAGGCATGCCATGCAGAGTGAGGTTGGATATTTATTTAGTGGGTTATGGAAGGGAAGGAAAGAAGAGGAAGAGGAGAGAGAGAGAGAGAGAGAGAGAGAGAGAGAGAGAGAGAGAGAGAAATGGGGAGAAGAAAAAGACAGAAGATGCCTCTTGGAGAGAGAGATGGAAAAGAAGGAACTCAGGCTGGAAGCTGAAGATTAGCTTGCCTTGGCAGACAGGGGAGAGAGTGGGTGTGGCTTATCTCTTAAAGGGACAGGGCAGACCATTACATTCCCATCCCTTTTTTTTTTTATAATAAAAAGGTAGGAGGTTAGGCACAACAGGTTAAAGAAATTGGACTGCAGATTCTCAAGACTGCTTCCTGCTAATTTGTAGGTATCATCTTAGGGGGAACCTGAGAAAGCTGGGTGCTGGTCACATCCTGGGGTAGCTGGTCTCTTTGTTCCTGTCTGGTGTTTGTGGTATGGAAATGTCTTGTGTCTCTTATACCTGATTAAGGTATTGGCAGAACAGAGGACAAAGGTAAATTTAGGGAAAAAAATTAGGACCAGGGAATTGAGAGGGTTGTATCCTTTAATTCACCTCCCTGGAGCTTACAAGAATTCTTTGGGTTTGTGAAAACAGAAGTTTTAGACAGCAGCAGAATGATTGTGATAGATGTTTTTGCACAATGAAAAGTATCTTTAAACTTATTAAAGGCAGCATGAGAGAGAAATTTGATAACTTGTATTTGTATTTTACTGAAATTTGTTTGGTGAGGTTGTCCTTATAAATGACAAAACCTTTCAGCTGTGAAACTGCATCAGAGATCTTTGAGAATGGTAAAATTTTGAGTTATTGATTAAAAAATGACATAGAACTTACTTGGTTGGCACCTAGACCTATTCCTCGGGGTTCTCCATGGTCACTGAGGGTCCTATTTGCCTTTTGTTGTTTAGTGCAGGGCCTGCTAGGCCCCAGAAGATCCTGTGGGCTAAGAAATCCATAGGAAGACATGCCTACCTTGACCTGAGCAGTTAGGCTGTGATTCCAGTGATTCTGTCCACTCTCTGGTGATTTTCAGTTTAGATAAAAGGCAGTTTTTCCCAGTGGACAGTACTTGGCAATTGAAACGAAGTGTGGACAGATGTTGTTCTATGCCCATTCGTTCTGTCTTCTCAGAAGGAAACAGAATGCTGCTACTAGGAGCCAACCTGTCTCTTTTTGTTATGAAAAGTCTTTTATTTAATTGCCATTTCTCCAGATCATTGAGCAGTTGAGGGCTGTTTATCAGGTACAGCTACAGTGTAGATTCTGCCTGGAGAGCTGGGTCCAAGCTTGACTGTACTAGCTCTCAACTTAACAGGTAAAGCAGGGTTGGATTAATTATACCATATTTCTGTAAGAGACTTAAAAGTACATACCAATTTAAAACATAAGACTTATTGCTTTGTAGTCTGGAATGGGATACAAGAACAGGCAATTATAACATTTAATAGCAAACATAGGTGCATTTAAGTTACATGTATGAACACACACAGAAGGAACAGGAATTGGGTGAAGTGGATGTTCTTGGTGGGTCCTACCAAAGGCATGCCATTGCACAAAACACACATGCAACAGAGTCAGCAAGAGGAATTTAAAGACAAAAACATAAATAAACTGGAACCAGGGAGGGAATACCTCAGTAAAGATGACAGAATTTGGTCACCTGACCTGGCTCTCAGCTAAGATGGCAGCGAAATCACCTGACCTCAGTTAAGATGGTGGTAAGGTCACCTGACCTCAGTCAAAATGGCAGAAGTTACATGTTATATAGAAAAGAGACCTAGAGGTGTGATCTGACCTGTTGCTGAGCCGCCATGCCACAAGCCAAGGCAGGAAGCAAAAGGCTAGAATTGAAAACAGCTGCCTTGTAGATCCAACTGTTGTTGACAGCAATAGTGGTGGCAGGGACAATTTGAGGAAAAGTGGAGCCAGTGGAGCAGGCGGGACACCAGTGGAGTGAGGGTTTATACCACAGCTGAAAATATGAAATATGTAAAAATGGTGACACCACAAGGATTATAGGGGGACGTTGCTCCTCTACAGGTGGGGTGTGAAATGGCGGTGAACACCACAGGGCTTGTAGAAGAGCGTCCTCTATCTACAGGCAGGGTGTTAAAGCCTGACTGGCTCCAGTCTGGATGACTCGGAAGCCAGAGAGGCTAGGGGCCACTCTGAGCAGTCTCTCAAGAAAAGAAAACACAAAAGGAGAAGGAAAAATTTGAGGGACCCTGAAACCCCAGTTGAATGCACCACACAGCATGTGCAATACTAGCATAAGAGGACTGACCCCAGGGCCATCTGGTCACATTTTTAGATATAGAAAGCAGCGAAGGGCTTAACCATAGCCATGAAGTCTGTGCTTGGGGGCTGGAAGGGGAAAACTTACCACTGAAGCTGCTGGTGTGTGTAGAGGTCAGTGCTCAGACAGATAGAACACGTGATTGTTCTGGAGAAAATACCTGGTTCTGGATCCTGACCCTGGGAGAGAGGCAGGAGGGCCTACTGAGTCGAATGGCACCATTGTAATGGTTTAAGTAAAATGCTACAGATTACCCAAGGGGTGCAGTGGCAGAAATGCTGCAGGGCCCTGAGTGGCAGCAATGGGCAGTGGGCCATGATACCACGCTAAAGGTCTCTGAGTGGTGGCAACCAGCAGGCAGTGGGTCCTGAGACCACAGCAGACCATGAAGGCAGCCAGGTCCCAGGCAGGGAGCCACATGGTGGGTGAGAGACAGAGATGGATAAGCATGCCATAAGACCTTGCTGCAGATCTCCAAAGGCAGCTGGTACTAGGCAGAGAGCCACATGGCAGGTGAGAGACAGAGACATGGATAGGCACATCATGCAGAGTGAAGTTGGATATTTATTTAGTTGGTTATGGAAGGGAGGGGGAGAAGGGGGAAAAGCAAAGAGAGTGGCAGAGAGAGAGAGAGAGAGAGAGAGAGAGAGAGAGAGAGAGAGAGAGAAGGGGAAAGGGGAGAAATGGTGAGAAGGGAGAGACAGAAGCTACCTCTTCGAGAGGGAGAGGAAAGGAGGGGATTCAGGCTGGAAGCTGAAGATTAGCTTGCCTTGGTGGATGGGGGTGGGTGGGAGCGGCTTGTCTCTTAAAGGGACAGGACAGACCATTACAGGGAGTGAAAGGTGAAAGAAAACTCTAGCCCATGCCTCTGTCTTCCAGATGGTGAAGGCTTGTCAGTCTCTTCTCTGACTGACGCAACTGATGTCCCTTCAGGCCTACAAAATACCCACAGTGATGTATAGATGGGTCATAGGTGCAAAGGGATTCCAGCTACAGACTGGATCTGCGCTTGCCTGTGGCAGGTCCAGTAGGAAACTAGAAATTCATGGAAGTCCGTGGGGCTGCAGTCATCATTCCTCATCAGACAGTCATCACTCTGCAACACAGTGACACAGCACTCAGGACCAACAACCTCCAGGAACGCTCATGGTTCTGGGGTTTCAGGCCACAGCTACCTGGAACCACTGCTCTGGGCTGAGATGAGGAGGACCATCATGGTGGAGAGCATGGGGATAGCAGGGCAGCCCACTTCGTGGTGGCTGGGAAGCAGAGAGTGAGGAGGGACCTGGGACATGGGATATCATTTACAGGCATGTTACCAATAAAAAAACTCACTCCTTTCAAATAGCATCACATTATGCATCTATGAGTTGATAAATCCATCCATTAGTCATCTGTCGCATGATCCAATAGTTGCTGAAAGCTGTATTTTTCTGAATATTGCTCTGGTGATGAAGTCTTCAAGGCATGCATTTTAGGGAAACATTTCATAGCTAAGTTCTTAAAACCTCCATCCCGGAGGAAAAGGAGAATTGTGCCCTGTCCAGATGATAAGACAACGTTCTTATATCTTAGAATCCCATGACTGTACTGCCACTCTTGGCTGTCCCCAGGTCCTTGCCAGCTACAGCCACAGCTGTTTGCCTGTGTGAGCACCTGGCTGGTGAGCATCTGGGCTTAATGGGGTTTGAAGAAGCTGCAAGCTGAAGCTATTTCTTTGGAGCCTTACAAGAGCTCCTCTGCTGTGAAACAGCTCAGCTCTTTGCAAATCTTCTTGCTTGTGGAAACGGCAGGAATTCTGTAGGAAGTGCTGAGCAAGACCCATCATGCAGAGGAGAGAGGTCTGAAAGGCAAGGTGCAATCACCTGAGGCCTCTCCAACGTCTCTGCCAGCCTGGCCTCTTTGTTTCTTTTCAGTTCTTCATTACCAGTTTCTTCTAGATAAAAAACTGAAATTAGTCATTTACTTAAAGCACTGCTTATACTGCATGGCTTCCCTTCTGCCTGCTACAGAACGACCTGGAGCAGCAGCTGAAACAACCTGCCCACGGTCATGCAGGCTTCTAAGAAATCTTGCGTGCCTGCCTGCGCCACCTTGTGGTTTAGAGTATAAAATGACAGTACCAGCTGGACCCAGGCTTCCAGGAGCCCCCTAAAGGTGAACTTTCTCCTCTGCGCTCACGGGTGTCAGTGCTTTTTCCAGAAAGATTCCTGGAACACCGCCACATGGGGGAACCCTTGGTGAAAAAAAAAAAAAAAAAAAAAAAAAAAAAAAGTCAAAAGAGTCCTGACAGAGTCAGGAGCTGGGAGGTCAGACTCTTGCTTTTCTGAGGAGAATTGTCACTCAATTCAAAACTGCCCATGCAGAAGCGTCACCCTGGTATCTGGAGAAAAATCGCCTCACAGGCTGCAATCACCAAAGTTGTTTGTCCCTGAGTCTGTGTGTTTTATTCTATGTGAAGATAAGGGGACACAGGTTATATCCACTTTCTCCCCAACCATTAGCATAGGAACAGAGTTTGGGAGACTCTGAGTTCCCATCCTCCAGTATTTTTAACAGAATGAATGTTTCTATTACAGCTCTAGAGAGTTGTGCTTTCCCGCCACTTACTGGAGGTGATTAATCCACCAACTGCCTTAGTGAGAAGATTGCTTTGCCCAATCCCCAGAATTATGATTCTAAAACAATCTGACAGATCCCCAGCCCAGTCTGAGAGCCACAGTTCTGGGCCTGGATGAAGCAGAGCCTCGGAGCAGTGTGAGTGTGGTTGCACAGGTGTGCCTGCTGGATTTACTTGTTCTCAAACTCAAAGTCAGATTATAATAACCTGAGGAGTTCAGGCTCAGGGTGAACCCTAAGTCAACCAGAGCACAGTCCGGAGAATGCATATCTTATCTCCGCTTTGTGAAGCTCAGGTGGTTCTGTGGACAGTCTAGTGTGGATAGATTAAAGACGCATTCACTTCTATTGAGAAGATACTTCCATAATATCTGATGGCAGGCAAGCCTATAAGGCAATTTCTTAATTGATATGAGAGGGATATAGGGATAATACCAACCTATACAGGAGGTCTAGGGTGCCATTGAAAAGCCCAATTGAGCATGCCATGGTGGGCAAGCCAGTAAGCAGCACCCCCCCATGGCCTTGCCATCAGCTCCTTCCTGGTTTGAGTTCCTGCCCCAACTTCTTTCAGTGATGGACTACAATGTGCGAGTGTAAGCCAAACAAATCCTTTCTCCCCTAAGTTGTTTTAGTCATGGTGCATATCACTGCAATAGAAACCCTGACTAAGATGCTCACCTTAATGGAACATTCTAATTTCTAATGGCCGCATAAGGAAACTAACTAAAAAGGATCCGGCATAGTGTTGCCAAAGCAGGTGTTCCTGCAGCTGGATGGCTGGAGCAAGCAAGCTTGACCTTGTGGGGTGCTTGGCAGCTGGATGGCTGGAATGAGCAAGCTTGACCTTGCAGGGTGCTCCTGCAGCTGGGTGGCTGGAGCAAGCGTGCTTGTTTGCCCTTGCAGCAGAGGGGCAGGGACAGGAAAGTCACATGACTGAGGAGGTGTGTCCCAAACCAGGCTCCAAGACCTTGTCCTTACTGAGTTTCCACTTCTTTTGAGTTTACCTGGCCTGGTGGCCTCAGCCTGTCACCTGTCCCAACCCTCTGATGGTACAGGGACAGATACTCCTCTATTTTTCCTTGGTATCTCTCACAGTTTACAGCTCTAGCTTCCCCTCTGGGATGCTTTCCCAGTCCTGTCCCGGGGTGGCTTGCTACCTGTGGTGCTAGACCCCTAGGGTGTTTAATCCCTCAGTCTCTCAGGCATCTAGCCACTTCTTCTCAGTCCAACACACTCCCTTGTTCAAATTCTACCCGGTTTTCATCTGACTCTGTGTCCTACACTAGTGCCCTGTGTGGCATAATTCTCATGTCCACTCTGTCCACTCTCACTCAGAGAGAGTGGATCCCCTCAAAGCAATCAGTGGGCACTCATGCCTTCTTCTGCAGATCCTTCAGTGGGCAGCACCATTGCTCTCTGCTCTATGGCCATTTGTGCTCCCTCAGTGGCTCCCTGTTTGCAGGCCCACACAGACAGAGGACATTCTATCCTGACCCCTGCTTAGCTTTTTCCAGGGAGATGCTGGAAGGTCCTGACCCCATCTCAAGGGTTGCTGGTACAAAGGCTGGATGAGACTTACCTATCCACACAGGTCAGAATGGAAGGGACCAAAAGCTGGAAAGTCTCACAGATGACAAGAACTGTCTGCTATTTGACTGTTACTTGTTTCTCAGCCACATGGACTCAAACATGAAGGCGTGATGGATCTTGCTCTGAGGGACCTACTCCTGAATTTACACGGAGACCTTCCTCAGGTGTTGTGGAAATGGCAGCTCCAGCTTGATACTTTCAGTTTCGTGAATTTTGTTTGCAAATACTTAGAAAGACACAAACTGGGGCACATTCTGCTGTGCATTCATCACGTAAGACTTTTCAAAGGGAAAGAGTATAGGTTAAAAAAAATGTAAAACTGAGACCATTCAGTTACTAACATTATCTGTGTGATATTATCTGATGTCAGGGCTGTCCCAGGCCATCTCCTCCGGAAAGGACGTGCCCTTAGCACCGCTCTAACCTGTTCATGAGAGCAGATCTGTTCCCAAGGTTCACCACATTAAAAACCGCTGTAACTGCACAGGTCCCCACCCACAGCTGAAACAGGTGGCAGCTGCTGGCCCTGGCCTCTGCTTCCCTTCTGCCTGGCCCCTCCCCCACTCCCTCCAGGTGCCGCCCTGGGTATTGACTTTTAAGGTCCTCACCCAAACTAAAGTCATTTCCTCTTCTGGTCCCACCCATCCTTCCCGCAGCTGAGAGAGTAAGCTCCCAGATTTCCGGTGAGGAAGTGCAAGTTTACATTTGAGGGGAGGGGGAAAAAGGAGGGGCTTTATTATCTGAGCCAAGTCCTTTAGGGGTGTGACTCCCTCCCATCGGCCAGTCCTCAGGCCTCCTGTGGACAGACATTCTTGCCTACCCAGGGCCTTCGTGGCAGGGACGGTGGAAATCGAGGGCATTTGAATGACCGCACCCTCTCTTTGTCCTTCTGCTGTCACAGGACCCCCTTCTTTCAAAACGAGACGTTCCCCTTGAAATGCAGACCCAGTGGGGAATCTGAACCTTATTCCTAACAAAATGAGAGGACTGGAAACAGGTTTTTTGAAGGCCTGGCCGCTGCTTCACAGGTGGTGGTTCCAACAGAGGAGGTCGGTGCTGACTGAGGCAACCTGGATACAGGGAAACACAGACTTGGGCTGCACTTTGGCCCTGACCACTAATGACCCTTTTCCTAATCAAAAGGCCTTTAGCAGCTCTCTCCTGAGTCAGCAAACACTGGGAACAGGGGAAGTTGAGAAGGGACCCAGAGACTAGGTAAGACAGCCTAACATTTTGTGGAGGAAAATTTCCAAGTGGACGAGAGTTGAGTGAATTGAAAGAGCGTTGGCCAAGTCTGGGCTTGGGTGATTTCTCAGTTGCTAAGTGTATCGGCCTTTCTTTGGTGAGCATCGAAAAGTGCAGCAGGCAACAGCGACATCTGCTGTTCAGAACTGCTTCGAACCGGACAAGGAGAAAGCAGGAACTCCAGCTCCCGCCCTCACAGTGTTTCCGCAGAAACCAGGCACTGCAGTCGGGTTATCTTCCTAGCTGGTACTGGGGTATTTTATTTTTAAGACAGAGCAAGCACATCAGGCGTTTTCTTCGCTACTCATATATGCTGGCTAGTAGTCGCCGTAGCATCCTCGGACCAGATGATACAGACTAGAGGGACCCACGGCTCCCTCAGGCAAGGGGACAGGACTTAAACATTCTTGAGTACCAGATTCCGCTAAACCTCTGCTACCCATAGCCATTAACTGCTCCTTTTAATTTTAATTTGTCCTTACATTAGCTAAGATCGGGTGCCAGGGAAGCTCTGCTCCCTGGTTAACAGCTGTTAGACGCTTCCCTTACGCTTCAGGTGCCTTGAATGTAAAGCTACCAGTGGCTTTGACTTCAGCAGCTGCTGCTTCCTTCAGCCTGCGCCAGGCACTTCACTGTCACAAGTCTCTGTGCACTAAGTGACTCTGCAGCCTTTTTGCCCCAGCCAGAGAGAGCGCATTCCTCTGAGTGGCCCCAAAGAAGATCCTTGATTAGTTCATACAGAGTCATCTGCATGAAGCACTAGGCTGTGATTGGAGCAAACACCCTTGATACCATAGTAGGGTTTTCAGTTTGCTTTTGGAATTCCTTGGGAGACATCTCCTATGCCTCCCAGCCATTGAAACATTAGGCCCAGTAAAAGGCTTCTGTGGGGTGTCTCCCAAGCCCGCCTTTTGTTATTAGAGCATGCTGATATGGTAACACAAGAGAACACAGTGAGGGTCGCACCTGAGAGGCTGGGGAGATGGCACTGACTGCTCTCCTAGAAGACCTGGGTTCGATTCTTAGCACTTACAAGGCTCATAACTCTAAGTCCAGACCCAGGGGATCTGACACCCTCTTCTGTGTTTCACAGGTAGCAGACACCCATGTGATGCTCAGACATACATGGAGCCAAATACATATACACATAAAATAACAAAAAGTTATTTTTTTAAAGAAGGTAACTGAAGAATTTGAGAGAACAGCCAGAACAGACATGATGGGAGCAGGGTCTTCAGAGACAACAGGAGATGGCGGAAGTAGAGGAGAGGGGAATACAGGCAGAAAGCCGAGGTTGAAGACAAGACAAAAGAATATGAAGAGCCAGAGAAGACAACTGTGGGACCCAGTTGTTGGGAGAATTCCAAGGAGCTGTCAAATCCTAGTGTTTAGTGGTCTCAGACTCTGGGCTAAGGACTGGACCACTGGCTACAGGGGAGCTGTAATGCTTGTTGCTGTGTGGCTCCGTACTAGCTATAGGGAAGAGGTAATGCTTGTTGCTGTGTGGTCAGTACTAGCACTAATGCCTGTTGAGGAGCTGTGGAGTTCTAGCAGGTGTCACTGGCTGCTGCTTGCTGCTTCTGCTCATTACAATAGCCACCAAACGCTGAGGTCACTGGAGATTATAGCCCAGAACAAGGGCTCCAGTCCTAGTCCTTAGAGCTGTGTCTCTGGCTTCTGAGCATGAAGCAACAGTATTTGGTGTTACATTCCTCTGGATCTGCCACATTGGTTCACAGGTTCATTTATGGGCCAGTGGTAGCCAGTGTTGGAAAAACTTTTCATCTCCTACCCAGGATTCCTATTTGGAATGAGCAAAAGGCACAAGCCAGCTCTTAGTAACTAGTTTTAGGAGAATACAATACAGTCAATGTCCTACACACAATGGCGCCAGATCTTACTGATTGTTTTTACACAATGAAGGTGTCAGATCCTCAATAAACAACTGCTATGCCTGAGTTTACAACACATTTATGTACTGAATTGTTTTCCTAGATGCTAAAGTCCCAAGTCCCAGTACCTTCAGCTGTACTGCTACTGGGAAATAGGGCCTTTGCAAATCACTAAGTCAATATCATGTCATTTGTTGACCTCATGGAAAGGGACAACTGGGATATACAGGCAGGTGGCGGCAAAGAACACCATGTAGGCATGAAGACAGGGACTGGGACAATGCATCAATAACCTGAATGTTGGGTTTCAATCAACCTCAAGAGTTAGCTGTACCAATCTCAGGAATCTGCCCAAAGGATGCTCAATCATACCACAAAGGCACTTGCTCAACTGTGTTTATAGCAGTGATATGGCCAGAATCTCGAAACAATCTAGTTGCCCCTCAACTGAAGAATGCATAAGGAAATGTGGTACATCTACACAATGGAGTATTTCTCAGCTGTGAAAAAAAATGACATCATGAAATTTGCAGGCAAATGGATGGAATTGAAAGACTCTGGGCCATCTCAGCATTACTGCCCCTCTTTCCCTGAGAACCAGGAACCTGATAATCACCCAAGCGTTTCCCAGGTATTTTTCACCCCTCTGCGTTTTTTCTTCAATAGACCCAGTTCCTGGAACTGGGGCAAAACGACCTGCAGATGACCTGCAGACGTTCCTCCTTGCTCAACCAACCTAGCAACCACCATGGCATTGACCAATTATAGTTAGCTGACCTTAATATCACAATAGTTGAAAAATGACCCTGGACTCCCCCTTTGCTTCTGTGCTTTTTTTCCTTTAAAAGTAGCCTGTAACAGGCACTTGGAGTCCGTCACCTCCTAAGGCTGAGGGACCCTGTTTCGGCAGAATAAAAATTCCTCTTGCTTTTGCAACAACTGCGGTGTGAGTGGTCTCTTGGGGTGACTCTTCATCAGTAATTGTACTTTAGGGTACAATAGAACTAGAAAAAAATATCCTGAGTGAGGTAACCCAGATTTAGAAAGACAAGCATGGCATGTACTTACTCATAAGTGGATATTTGCTATAAAGTAAGGGATAACCAGGCTATAATTCACAGACCCAGACAGGCTAGGTAACAAGGAGGGTCCAAAGATGAGCACATGGATTTTCCTGGGAAGGAGAATTAGAAGAGATCTCCTGGGTACATTAGGTGTGGGGTTGGATGGGAACATGGTGGATTGGGTTGGGGAGGTAGGACAGAGGGAGAAAATAATGAAAGAGAAGTCTTGATAGTGTGGGGGGCATTTTGTAGTTAGGGAAAAACTTGGTGCCAGGGAAACTCTCAGGAAAGACTACAGCTGAGACTCCTAAGCAATAGTGGAGAGGGTGCCCAAACTGGTCTTACCCTGTACTCAGACTGGTGACCACCAATTGTCATCGGAGAATCTTCATCCAGTAACTGATGGAAACAGATGCAGAGATCCACAGCCAGGCATTGGGCCAAATTCCAGGAATCCTGCTGAAAATAGGGAGGAAGGATTGTATGAGCTGGGGGTGAGGGAAGAGGTTCAAGGTCATGGGTGGGCTCCTGTGAGCTTACAGACTCTGGACAACTAGGGAGTCTACAGGGGATCAACCTAGGCCCTCCACATATATGTGGCAGTTATATAGCTTGGTCTATTTGTGGGACTCCTAGCAGTGGGAACAGGGCCTGTCCCTAATGCTTGGGCTGGTTTTGGGGACCCTATTCCTCACACTGGGTTGCCTCATCCAGTCTCAACCAAAGGGAGGAGCTTAGTTCTACCTCAACTTGATATGCCATGCTTTGTTGACACCTGTGAAAGGCCTACCTCTTTCTGAACAGAAACAGAGACAAGAGCGGATGGGGGCACAGAGAGGAGGCAGTGGGAGGGAATGAAAGGAGAGGAGGGAGGAGAAACTATGGTGGGCATATAAAATAAATGAAAAAATTAATTAATAAAAATAATAAGTAACCTGAAAATGCTGAAGATTACCAGTCAGCTTCTAGAAGTGAAGAAACAGATCCCTCATGGGCTGCCTCAAAAGGGAGCAACCAACCTGGAATGCACTGTGATTTCAGGCTTCTAAGGTGCCCAGAGATCAATTCCTACTGTTCTAAGCCACACAATCTGTGGTGTCATGGCAGCCTTATGGCATGTACAGGCACTGATTATGGCTTCAAGGGTCAGCTAACTCCGTAGCTGCAGCTGGATTGAGGCATTTGTTATTGAACTATGGAACACAAGAAGACACTCATTCCAATGACCAACTATGTGACTTCAAAGATCAAAGATGTGCATCTGCCTTGCTACAAAACAAAACCTCAAACCTGCTTGTGGCTGTTGTGCCCTTCGTCAAGCTAGTGCACATGAACACAGCCTAGAATCAGAGGGGTGATGAGCAGACAGTCCCATTGCGAGGAAAGCAATAGTGTTTGCCTTCATATGATACAAGCGTGGAGAGATTGGCCAGCCCTGCACAGATTGAGGCCACAACCATGAATT
This sequence comes from Alexandromys fortis, assembly GCF_014885135.2. Lineage (NCBI taxonomy): Eukaryota > Metazoa > Chordata > Mammalia > Rodentia > Cricetidae > Alexandromys > Alexandromys fortis. The sequence continues at coordinate 1,324,023 of NW_026068068.1, read as the reverse complement.
CTCAAGCGTTTTTCTCTGTGCCTTGGGCGGCTGACTGCACAGAGCAAATCTAAACTTTGGTGGTTCAGAAACATAAGGGCCAGGGATGAGCATCCTTATTTTATCAAGTTCTCCAGTGACTCTGATGTGTGTTAAGTTTGAGAAACACTGCCATGACAGCTTTTTACAATGATGGCTTAACATTAAATCAAGCTGTGTGCTTTCAACTGGGCCAGTGTTGCCAGCCTATAATCCCAGCGCTCAGGGGACTGGGGCAGGAAGTCTGAGAGATCAAGAAAAACCTTGATAATAATAATAATGAGTTACAGGCCTAGACTACATAGCAAGACCCTGTCTCTAAAAAGAAAAACTGAACCAGGTATAGTGGCCTATACCTTTAATCCCAGCACTTAGGAGACAGCGGCAATTTTGACAAGTCTTGAGACCTTGTCTCAAAAAAAAAAAAAAAAAAAAAAAAAAAAGAAAGATAAAAAGGAAAGAAACAAGAAAGGAAGGAAGGAAGGAAAATGAAGGAAAGAAAGACAAGACAAGAAAAATCCAAACATTTTACTCATGCATATAAAACTTTCAGTTGGTACCCAGTGAGGCAAGGACGAGTAGGTGGACCAAGGAGCTAATGAGTTACACACAGTGATGAAACCTGGAGTGACACATTACATTGTATCATTTGTTGTGCCTGAATTCTGTATGATAGCATCTGTTACTATGACAAAGTCAATACTGATACTGCTTTGAAAACAAAACAAAAATCTTAGGGCACTAAGTAAGGCGCCAACAGGAAAGCAGTGGGATTCTAACAGAAAGAAAGGGAGTATCTGAAGTCTCCCTTAACTCAGACATGTCCCCCAGACATAGCCCCTGCCCACAAAGAAATGACCTGCACCAGCGTAGACCTTCTCAATGCCTGCCTGCCAGGCTCCTAGGGAGACCTGTGGTCTTCTTCCCAGAGGCCCATCGGCTTCCAGGCAGCTCAGGTACAGCATGCTCAGTGTTCTGTGACCAGCTGAGAAAGTATTGATGATGAGATAATGAGGCAGTGTTGGCTAGCATATGCTGCGGATAGCCTGGACCAGCTCATGAGAACCAACGGACAAGTTTAAGGACTTTACAAAAGAGTTACCAAAATATAAATATGCAAACTATAACTATAAATATTTAAATATTTTAAAATGCAAATATAAATATAAATATTCAGTTAATAAAAATAAACGTGATTGAGCTGGTAAGTGGTGGCACACACCTTTAACCCCAGCACTCAGGAGACAGAGGCAGGCAGATCTCTGAGTTCAAGGCCAGTATGGTTTACAAAGTAAATTCCAGGACAGCCAGGGGACACAGAGAAACAAACAAACAAACCAGAATGCTTTTTTTTCTCTTCCCCAGAAAAAGTTAAGAAGCATTTTCAGAACCTTGCCAAACATGCATTCGCTGCTCTTCTTGGGGCCAATTGGCCATATGCTACCCCATAGCTCCAAATCCACCCCCTTTGCTGTCATGAATTAGGTTGGAGCCTTGCCCTATGATGTTGCCTTGCTGGAAGGCACAGTGTTGAACTTTGTCAATAGAGGACGTTGGAGGGCGCTAGAGAAGGCAGGTGCTTCTGAATCTCCCAGGATGCTCTTGATTTGCCCCTCTTCCAAGATCTTCCAGCTCTGGTTCAGCTCCTATATCAGTTGAAAACAACATAGAGATAAAGCTCAGTTGACATAAAGTCCCACCCCACCAAAGCACAACATCAGAAGTTAACCTGTAGCTCCATCTAGTGGCAGGACATTGGCTTTCAGGCAATCACGTTTTTAAAAAATTTATTAGGTTTTTAAAAATAACAGTCCAAGTTCCTACTCCCTCCCCTCCTCCTATTCCCTCCACACACCCTCCCACCCAACCCCCACCCACCCCTCGGAGAAGGTAAGGCACATTGCGTTGTGGAAGGTCCAAGGCCCTCGCTATTATATCTAGGCTGAGCAAGATAAACATCCAGAGAGATTAGGATTCCAAAAAGCCAGTATATGCAGTAGGGATAAATCCTGGTGCCACTGCCAGTGGCCCTGCAGTCTACCCCAGCCATGCAACTATCAACCACATTCAGAGAAACTAGTTTGGTCCTATGCTTTTTCCTTCCCAGTACAGCTGGAGTTGGTGAGCTCCTATGAGCTCAGATGGACTGTGGCGAACCCATCATGGTCTTGACCTCTTTGCTCATATTCTCACTCCTACCACTCTTCAACTGGACTTTAGAAGCTCAGTCCAGTGCTCCAATGTGGGTCTCTGCCTCTGTTTCCACCAGTTGGTGGATGAAGGGTCTATGGTGATATTTAAGATATTCATCAGTCTGACTACAGGGCAAGTCAAGATCAGGCCCCCTCTCCTCTATTGCTTAGAGTCTTAGCCAGGGTTATCCTTGTGGATTCCTGGGAATTTCTCTAGAGCCAGGTTTCTGCTAACGCTATAATGGTTCCCTCAATCAGGATATCTCTTTTCTTGCTCTCATCTCTGTCCCTCCTCCATTTCAATTATCCCATTCTCTCAAGCTCCCCTTAACCCTCCCCTTCTCCCCTCCTTTTTTCCTTCTCCCCTCCCTTCTCCCCTGACCCCATGCTCCCAATTTTGTCAGGCAATCTTGTTTGTTTTCAATTTCCAGGTTGATCTATGTATGTTTTTCTTTGGGTTCACCTTATTACTTAGCATCTCTAGGATCATGAACTATAGTCTCATTGTCTTTTGTTTATGGCTAAAATCCACTAATGAGTGAGTACATACCATATTCATCTTTTTGGGTCTGGGTTACCTCGCTCAGGATAGTGTTTTCTATTTCTATCCATTTGCATGGAAAATTCAAGAGATCATTGTTTTTATCGCTGAGTAGTACTCTAATGTGTAGATGTGCCATACTTTCTTTATCCATTCTTTGGTTGAGGGGCATCTAGGTTATTTCCAGGTTCTGGCTATTACAAATAATTCTACTATGAACATAGTTGAACAAATGCTTTTGTAATATGTTTGAGCATCTTTTGGATATATGCCCAAGAGTGGTATTGCTGGATCCTGAGGTAGGTTGATTTTCAATTTTCTGAGAAACTCCATACTGATTTCCAAAGAGGTTATACAAGTTTGCATTCCCACCAGCAATATATGTGTGTTCTCCTTGCTCCACATATTCTCCAGCATAAGCTATCATTAGTGTTTTCATCTTGGTGTAAGATGGTATCTCAAAGTTGTTTTGATTTGCATTTCCCTGATGGCTAAGGATGTTGAACATCTCCTTAAATATCTTTTGGCCATTTGAAAGTCTTCTGTTGAGAATTCTCTGTTTAGTTCAGTAGTACCCCATTTTTAAATTGGGTTATTTAGAATTTTAACATCTATTTTCTTGAATTCTTGATATATTTTGGAGATAAGTCCTTTGTCTGATGTGGGGTTGGTGAAGATCTTTTCCCATTCAGCAGGCTGCCTTTTTGTCTTACTGACTGTGTCCTTTGCTTTACAGAGGCTTCTCATTTTCAGGAGGTCCCATTTATTTATTGTTGCTCTGAGTGTCTGGGCTCCTGGGGTTATATTTAGGAAATGGTCTCCTGTGCCCATGTGTTGCAGATTATTTCCCACTTTCTCTTCTATCAGGTTCAGTGTGGTCAGATTTATTCTATCAGGTTCAGTGTGGTCTTTAATCCATTTGGACTGAGTTTTGTGCATGGTGAAGATTATTTTCATTCTTCAACATGTTGACATCCAGTTGTGCCAGCACCATTTGTTGAAGATACTTTCTTTTTTCCATTGTATTGTTTTAGCTTCTTTGTCAAAAATCAGGTGTTCATAGGTGTGTGGATTAATATCTGGGTCTCGATTTGATTCCATTGGTCAACCTCTCTGTTTTTATGACAATACCAAGCTATTTTCGTTACTGTAGCTCTGTAATAGAGTTTGATGTCAGGGATGGTAATGCCTCCAGACGTTCCTTTATTGTACAGAATTATTTTTGGCAATCCTGGGTTATTTGTTTTTCCACATGAAACTGAGCATTGTTCTTTCAAGGTCTGTGAAGAATTGTGTTGGGATTTTGATGGTGAATGCATTGAATCTGTAGATTTTTTTGATAGGATTGCCATTTTTACTATGTTGACCCTACCTATCCAAGAGCATGGGAGATCTTTCCATTTTCTGGTATCTTCTTCAATTTATTTCTTCAAAGACTTAAGTTCTTGTCAAGTAGATCTTTCACTTGTTTGGTTAGTGTTACCCCAAGATATTTTATGCTATTTGTTGCTATTGTGAAAGGTGATGTTTCTCTGATTTCCCTATCATTTGTGTATAGGAGAACTACTGATTTTTTTTGAGTTGATCTTGTATCCTGCCACATCACTGAAGGTATTTATCAGTTATAGGAGTTCCCTGGTAGAGTTTTTGGGTCACTTATATATATCCTATCATTTCATCTGAAAATAACGAAAGTTTGATTTCTTCCTTTCCAACTTACATCTTCTTGATCTCCGTTTGTTGTCTTATTGCTATTGCTAGAACTTCAAGAACTATGTTGAAGAAATATGGAGAAAGTGGACAGCCTTGTCTTGTTCCTAATTTTAGTGGAATCGCTTTGAGTTTCTCTCCATTTAATTTGATGTTGGCTGTCGTCTTGCTGTATATTGCTTTTACTATATTTAGATATGTTCCTTGTATCCCTGATTTCTCTAAGACCTTTATCATGAGGGATTGTTGGATTTTGTCAAATGCTTTTTCAGCATCTAATGAAATGATCATTTTTTTTTCTTTCAGTTTTTTTATATGATGAATTACATTGATAGATTTTCATATGTTGAACAATCCCTGCATTTCTGGGATGAAGCTGACTTGGTAATGATGAATGATTTTTTTGATGTGTTCTTGGATTCAGTTTGCCAGTATTTTATTGAGAATTTTTGCATCCATGTTCATAAGTGAGGTTTGTAATTCTCTTTCTTGGTTGAGTCTTTGTGTTGTTTTGGTATCAGGGTAACTGTAGCCTCATAGAAAGAGTTTGGCAATGTTCCTTCTGTTTTTATTATATGGAACTTTTTGAGGAGTATAGGATTTAGCTTTCCTTGGAAGATCTGGTATAATTCTGCATTAAAACCATCTGGCCCTGAGCTTTTTTTGGTTGGGAGATTTTTGATGACAGCTTCTATTTCCTTGAAGTTTATAGGTCTATTTAAATTGCTCACCTGGTCTTGATTTAATTTTGGTATATAATATCTATCTAAAATTGTTCATTTATTTTACATTTTCCAATTTTGTGGAGTGCAGGCTTTTGTAGTATGACATAATGATTCTTTGGATTTCCTCAGTGTCTGTTGTTATGTCCCCCTTTTCATTTCTGATTTTGTTAATTTGAATGTTTGAACTGTTTCCTTCACCTGTTTGATTGCTTTTTCTTGGTTTTCTTGGGTATCTTTGAGGGATTTATTAATTTCTTCTAACTTTTTTGTTTGTCTTCTCTTCCATTTCCTTAAGAGAGTTTTTCACTTCCTGTTTAAAGGTCTCCATCATTTTCATAAGGTTACGTTTAAAGTTGTTTTCTTCTACTTCTTCTGGGTTAGGATGTTCAAGCCTTCCTGTTGTGTGTTCACTGGATTCTGGTGTTACCATGTTGCTTTTCAGGATGCTGGAGGAATTCTTGCAGTGATGCCTACCCATCTTTTCCTTCAAATGAGGCCAGCAGAGTCTTGGCATCTTGGTCTAATCTTTGCTGTAGCTGACTGAGTACTTGGGAGTTTTTCTTGGTTTGCTCTCTCTTATGACCCCCTCAACACTGGAGCAGGCTGTGTTTGAGAATTCTAAGGACCTCACAGACTAAAGGCAGGCTTGGGGGCAGGGTGTGTTGGGGGCAAGCCCAGCAGCAGGGACAGTCCCAGCTGGCTAGCTAGAAAATCTCGGGAGTTTTGGAGGGGCCCCTTTGTTCTGGCCCACTGGTGAGGTCCTGGAGAGTGGAGTGTCTGGCTCTCCAGGCTTGAGAGGTGATCTGAGACTCACCTCTCAGATCCCCTCAGCACTGAAGCCAGCTGTGTTGCAGGGTTCCAAGGACCTCGCAGGCGCAGGCGAAAAGGTCGGCTTGGGGATGGGGTAAAGAAAGCCCAGCAGCAGGAACACTCCCTGCTGGATGGCCAGAAAAGTTTAGGGAGTTTGGGAGGTGCTGGATTCTGTCCCCCTAGGAAGGTCCCAGAGAGTGGCACTTCTGGCTGTCCGGCCCTGTGGCCACTGACTCACCTCTCTGGTCCCCTCAGTCTTGAAGCAGGCTGTGTTGGGTGTCCCAAGGACCTCACAGATGAAAGGGCAGTCTTGGGGCAGAGTGTGATGGGGAAAAAAAAAAGCCAGCAGCAGGAACACACCCCGCTGGATGACCAGAAAAGCTCAGGGAATTGGGGGAGGGCTGAATTCTGTCCCTCTGGGAAGGTCCCAGAGAGTCCTAACTTCCTTTTCACATAGTTCAAAGGGTGATCCAAATAGACTCAATAAACAATCCACAAATTACCTCAAAGGAATAGTCAAATACACACAGACATGCATGCACATAGGCACACACGAGTACATACACACACATATGCACGTGCATCTGCACACAAATAGACGCACACACACATGTGCACACATATCCACAAGATGGGTCTTGGCATGCCCACCCCTGAGAAGATACCCAGGAAACACTTTGGGCTCATAGTTTTCAAAACATTAATTTTTTTCTTATTGTATCACAAACTGCAAAGGGCCATCCATATTGGTGCAGAAAGAAAAAAAAAAAGGAAAACCACTAAATAAAACTAGATTTCAATGCTGCAGGAGAGACCATTAGGATTCAGGAATTATGCTGGCCTGGCCTGTCATCTGGCAGAATGTACCCAGGCAGTACCCTAGGTTCTAGTCTATACACAAGTGCAAAGGTCCATTTAATACCCAAGCTCCGCCAATCCTGCTTGCTCCTTCCCACTGCTTTTCTGAAAGGTTAGGCAGGACTTTTTCTGCTTTTTCTCTTCTCCCCTCCCTTTCTTTCCCCTCCCCTCCCTCCTCCTTCTCTCTCCCTGTCTCTCCTCTCTCTCTCTTCCTTCCCTATCCTTTCCTCTCAGTAAGCTCTTCTTAATAAACTCCACACTTAAACTCTGTCTGTATGGTGTATTTGTCACCCACGGAGGTTTGGTCCCACCCACCATGGGATCGGCTGCAAAGGTCTCTCGCGTGGTCCTCACCCGCCATGGGACCCACTGGCATCATTTTGCAGCACTGCCCATGGAGGTGCAGCCCAAGGCATCCGGGGATCCTGGACTTGGACCGATGACCCACTTTCCAATTACCCATACAGTGGCCACAGTTGGCGAGTTACTCTCCACCCAGCCCCTGCCTTCAGGGCTACACCTGGTTCCTTTAGCTGACAAATGTCCCTCAGCCCTAGCGCCGTCCTCATTGGGCAGTGCTTCACTTCTCGGATCTATGAATCCTTTAGGACTACATCCCTATTTAGGCCTGTGCCTCCGGACTCTGTCCTCTGGGCTTCCTGCCCTTGGCCCCTGTTATTTGTTGATGAGTGGATAGCAGCCTGAGCCAGCTGCTTATCTTTCTGCCTCGTCTGTGTGAAGCAGGCCGACAAGACTGCATCCATTTCTAACTTCTGCCAGCTGACGATTAAATGGGAAGAGTGAGTATGCGCCATCTTACTAATGACCACTCAGATGTCTTAACTGACAAAATTGTTAAGGACACCCATGTGGCTACCACCATTGTGTTTGAGGGAGGAGCTGCAGACTCATGAGGTCTGACCAGAGCCAAGTGGCGCTAGCATCTGTCTGCCCCCACCACCAGAGCAGTTAGGTCACCTGTCACCACCTGATACCAGGTGCCTTTACACCTATAGCTATGCTTTTAAAACTTACTCTTCCACTGTCTCTGTTGCATGTGGTGTGTTTGCCTGGTGGACACCTTGGCAGGTTCCGCTGAGGCGTTCATTTCACCCAGGGATCCCACCTACAGTAGATCTGTTCTCTCTCACTTACAACAAATCTGCTTTCTCGTTCACTGGTAACTTTGACTCTCCACTTTTTTCTTTGCTCCAAAGACCTGAGAACATCTGTCTATTCTCTCTTTAAATGTCTTGTTTGCTTGTTACAATGTATGAGTCAGAGATGAAAGAGTCAGCTTCCTCTTGCTCACTTTTCATTTAACTTTGTGTATGAATGTGAACTAGCTGTACATTCTGTGTGTGCACTTAAATCCAGCTGTGCGCATCTGAGATGCTGTTCAGTGTAACTCCTTCTAGACTAGGGGAGCAATAAGTCTCAAATATTTTAAATTGGTATATACCTTTAAATAATGGTGAATATATGGTTAGATCTGGTACAACATACTGTCTTTGTGATTCAACTCTGCTTTAAAACATATTCTACATAGTTATAAAAATTTAAGGTTATAAAGATCTATTTCAGATTAACAAAGCTAACCTAGAGATTTACACTACCCAGCCCTTCCTGTAAACTGTTCTTTAGTTTACTGTTTTTACTGTTAAGCTTCTATTGCAATTCTTTTCTTTACTTCTTTGTCCTCTGCAATTATAAATCTCACTTGTTAAAACCAGTTATAGTCAAGCTGGGGGACTCTGGGTAAATATTCCTACATAACCTCTCAGTTTAAATCCAGCTCTTCAAGTGGATCCTGTGCTCATGTAATTATAGTCATAACTCATATATACCCAATAGACAGTCCTCAAATGCTCAGAGATCTGGAGGATATGGCATTTAAATGTTTAATTTAAAAAGGCTTTTCATAGCAGAAAGATGGGTTAGCTCTTGGCAGCAACCCCTTTTTCTTCCAAAGAAGATAGATGAGCACAGAAGAATGTCCATCTGTAACTTGCTTAATCAAGTGAAAGCACTACCCACTGAGAAAAACTACCTTTTATCTAAACTACTACAAAGACCTCTCCAGACGGGGGACAATGGGACACTGGAATTGACTGCCTTGAGTTGCCTAGGCCAACGGTAAGCTGATCATTCTACAAACTCCTAATCCACAGGATCTTCTGTATCCTGCCAGGCCTTGCACTGCCAGCTGAAAGACAGATGTTGCCTTAGGTGACTAAAGGTGTGTAAATGCAAGTTATGAAGGTTTGAGGATAAAAAGCTTAAGCGATGGCACAGGCAAATGATTTGTGATGTTTGAAAGAATAAAACATGTTCCAGACTTCTCTCTTTCATTATGCTACTGTTATATTAAGACTCTAAGTACCCAGTAGTCTTAACAGTAGTCAATAAAATTCTAATAAGCTATTAGTCTATCTCTGGCAGAGTACTACCACTATTATAACTGCAAGATCAAGATTTTAAATTCCCTTTGGTGGTTTCCTAACTATAGACCTCAAAGATACTTTTAATTGTGGAAAAACATCTATCAGGAGCTAACCAAGGGGTAAGTGATCAGTCAGCCAGCTTGGCACCCAATTCTTTAGGCCCTCAGTACTGGGACAAAACTGCAGGCCCCTCCTTCACCTTCCTCAGCTTCACTAGCCAGCCAACAGGAAAGCTTCCTGCAGTTAGGCTGCTCCAAAACTGCTCCCCCATCAATTGGACCCTGTAAGCTACAAAGCCATCTCCTGTGATCTCAGAGGAACTCTGAAGCACAGGCTGAAACTGCACAGAGAGAACCAAGAGAGTGGGCCAAGAGAGACCTCAGCAACTCACTGAGACACAGACAGCAACTACAGAGTAGACTAAGAGCAACTCTAAGACACAGACAGCAACTGCAAGGATTGGACTAAGAGGCAAAAACACTTCTGTCACCAATTGGAAGGAGAAATGGTTAGGCACCAGTGCAACAATTTATTCAGCAACCTAAAAAGCAACATGGTAATGCCAGAACCCAGTGGTGATATAACAGGAAGAGCTGATCATCCTAACCCAGAATGAGCAGAAAAAAATGATCTTAAATATAACTTTATGGAGATGATAGAGACATTAAAGAGAAAATGAAAATTTCCTTAAAGAAATGAAGGAAAAACAAACAAAAAACTGGAAGAAATGAATAAAACTCGTAAAGAAACTCAAGAAAACCAAGAAAAAGCAGTCAAACAGGTGAAGTTCAAGACCTGAAAACTGAAATAGAGGCAATAAAGAAAACACAAACTGAGGGAATTCTGGAAATGGAAAATCTGGGTAAATAGATAGGAACTACCAATGTAAGAATATTCAAGAGAATACAAGAGGATGAAAGACAGAATCTCAAATGTTGATGATACCAGAAAGGAAAACATTCTTCAGTCAAAGAAAATGATAAATCCAAAAAATTTTTAACACAATACATTCAGGAAATCTGGGATACCATGAAAAGACCAAACCTTAGAATAATAGGGATAAAAGAAGGAGAAGAGTTCCAATTCAAAGGCACAGAAAATATATTCAACAGAATCATAGAAGAAAACTTTCCTAAAGAAGAATATGCCTATGAAGGAACAAGAAGCATACAGAACATCAACTGGATTGGACCAAAAAAAAAGTCCCCTAACTAGATAATAAAGCACAAAGCATACAGAATAAAGAAAGAATATTAAGGAAATAGACCAAGTAACATATAAAGAAAGACCTATAAGAGCTACTCCCAACTTCTCAGTGGAAACCATAAGGCCAGAAGGTCCTGGACAGTTGTGCTGCAGATACTAAGAGACCATGGATGCAAGCCCAGGCTACTATACCAGCAAGGCTTTCAATCAACATCGATGGCAAAAACAATCAAATCTAAAAATACCTATTCACAAATCCAGCCCTACAGAAAGTACTAGAAGGAAAACTCCAACCCAAGGAAGCTAACTGCATCCAAAAAAAACCCCTACAAGAAACAAATAATCTCACACCAGCAAGCCCAAAGAAGGGAAACACACAAACACTACTGCTATAGGAATGCCTTCAGACAGTAGCCTTTAACATACCAGCCCATTTGGGCATGGCCTCTTATACTATAAATGCTGATGTAAAGTGTGCACTCACTCTCTTCTGGTTGCTGGATTTGGTTCCTGTTCTCCATTTGTGCAGAGTACTGTGATCTGTGAGTCTATCCCTAAGTAAATAACCCTTTATATATTCATTTCTGAGCTAGTGTGGGATTTCTTTTTAGCATCCTTCTTCATCTGGCACCCATGTGGATACCAACTCCATACCTACTGAGTCAGCCAGTTTGAAAGGCCCAAAAGGTTCACCACCCAGAAGGTCTCCCACATCTGCCACCTGGCTTGATTTCACCTGCTAAGCAGTGTTTTGCAAACCCCACAATAGTGAAGCTAAGTGCGGTGACTTGGAAATGTCTCATACTTGCTCACACTTGCTCCCATTGCTGCTTTCCCTTCTGCACACAGTGACTTGAATAGCTTCTAGTTTGTGCTCCATGCTCATGAGCTCTGGGCTCCTTGTTCCATGTATGGAATTGATTTGATTGCTGTTAATTTGTCAAGCAAAGCATATTTAACCAGGCTGCAACAAGCAAAACCAAAGTGGTGCAAGATGGTTCATGCCTCAGCTGGTGGCATGTCTTTGCCACACAGCTGCAACTGTGACACTTGCTGGACAATTATTACACCTACAACAATTTACTGAAATCTTATAATAAAAGTAACTATTCAATTAATAAATAAACCAATAAAGTTGAAAGTTATATAATGGCAGGCAATATTACCATCCAGGAATTTAATAACCTTTTGTTTATATTATAAATTGTGATTTTTCTGATACATCCATTCATTGGATACTGGGAGTCAGTTTATTCTTCATATTATATCCTTAAGAAAATAGTTTGATAACAGAGCTAACAGTGAGGCACTTTTAGAAATGATACAGTCTTTATAGACTAATAATGAACAGCTGGCTGACAGGATTAATACCACTGAAAACCAAAAGTTACCTGAAAAAATTAATACTATTGAAAAGGATAATATTAGTTTGACAGACAAAATTTAATCCATGTCAAAGGGTACTGATAAATTATCAGAAAGAATTAATTTTGTTGAATTTGATAATCAAAATCCATTAAAAAGTTATGATAGGTTAGCAGATGGAGTATCTTTCCAAGAAGGCAATCTGTATGCTAGCCAGATAATGTCTAAGGATGAGCTGTTATCTTTAAAGGAAAAACTTCATACTTTGGAGTCACATGTACAAAGCAAAGACCAGAGGCTAGTCACTAGAAATACATACAGGCCAAGAGATTCAGGTTTTACAAAAGACAATAGTAAAAAGATTTGAAATGATTGAGGAAATTATTGGAGATGATAAGCAGGAAAAGAAAGTGCAAGGACAGGATTCAAGTTTACCAGCACCTGTCAGAGATGATATGCCCAGGGTTTTTTTTTTTCGAGACAGGGTTTCTCTGTGGCTTTGGAGCCTGTCCTGGAACTTGCTCTGTAGACCAGGCTGGTCTCGAACTCACAGAGATCCGCCTGCCTCTGCCTCCCGAGTGCTGGGATTAAAGGCGTGCGCCACCATCGCCCGGCATGCCCAGGGTTTTAAATTCCTACCCTGTAACCTACTTAGACAAAGCATCAAGTTCTAAATGCCTAAAAGGATCCAAGGACGGTAGATGGATACCTATAGGAATAAATGTTCTAAAAGAAATTAAACAAACAGTAATATCTTATGACTTGCATTCAGCATTTTTTAGGGAGATAATAAAGACATGGGCTTCTAGCAATAAGGCTATTCTACACTACTGGCTTCAATTAGTTTCAGTTTGGTTTTGCTCCTGTTTCCACAGGAGAAGAAAAGCTATGGATACCATCAACATTAATAAAGATTCAGTTTGAAAAAGAGAAAACCTCTTGAGAAAGAGAAATGATGGCTCATCCACAGGGTTCTGTTCTTGTCTTTGTAGGAAAATACTCATCTTTAAAAAGTCAAAAGATCCTGTACATTTAGATACCTAAGGAGGAAAATATAATTATCCAGATAGGATCATCAAGCAAAGATAATTACGACTTATGAGGACAGGTCGTCTGAGGATAAGAATCACTGAATATCTATCTATCTATCTATCTATCTATCTATCTATCTATCTATCTATCTATCTATCATCTATCTATATATGCTTACTACTAGAATAGTAGTCATGACTCACTTAAAAATCAAAGCTGGCTTTGGAACTGAACAATGGCTGTATCCTACTCGAAACCCAAGCATGTTGTTAAAATAAAAATTCAGAGTTTCTGTCTCATGCCAGGAGCCATCTGGTATAGGACAAAAAGAAGAAAGAATTTGGGAAAAATTTTACTTTTCTCTATACCTATTTTGCTCTCTATCATATCTTTCATTAAATATATGTACATATGAATAATGTTTATGTTTTCCACAATAAGCAATGAATTTTCCTGCAGTAATCTTGAAGTTTCAGGAAGAAGATGGGGACCAACAACAATGAATCCACCTGGATGATATGATGTCATGATGGTGATAGCACTACTATAAGACCTGTTTTAGGTACCAGCTGCTCAAGATGGTTCCAAATTGGTTAGCTGAAATGGTACACACTTTTACAATGTTCTGTTCAGAACTCTAAATAAGAATCTCAGAAAAACCCTACCAAATACTCAGAGACTATTTGAAATTATAATAACCATCATTTTACTTTCACAGGATCCAATAGAAAGAACATCGCCCCCATGACAGCTGGAAGTAATTCAAGAAGACGACATTCCCTCTTCTAACAAAGTTTGTCCTCAGTGTTAGGGACATCAATATGGGTTGATTCTAATTGGTATAGGGTTGGGGATTAGAATAGAAATTATGTAGGCTTGGGGATAACTTTTTTTTAAAAAAGATGGAAATTTGATGGATAAATTAGTGTGAGCTTACTCACACTAATAATAATAATGGGCAGTAGAGTGAACTATTATTTATAGGCAATTTGCATTTATATAGATTCTTATATATTGATACAAATTCAAATTATGTTGAACATATTTCTGCTTCTGTCTACATATTTGTTCACCTCTGCAAAGTTATTTTATCATATTGTATGCATGCATGCATCTACCTCTGCTTAAGACATTTTTTATATTGATACAATTTTAGCATAATATTTATTATGTTGTACTATACATTTCTTCCTCTGACCAAGGTACTTATACATTGTTTACATTTTGAGGTCACTGTCCTTATTTGTTGCACAGTTGTTTAAAGATTCTAATATGAAGTCTTAGTCTTTAAGCTATGACTTATTAATTATAGGTCAATTGTCATCCATGTTTGTCATACTTATTGTTAGACTAATCAGGCTCTTTTTTAAAAAAATAATTTATTATTAAATTTATTTTATGTGCATTGGTATGAAGGTGTCAGATCCCCAGGAACTGGAGTTGCAGACAGCTGTGAGTTGCTATGTGGGAGCTGGGAATTGAACTCAGAACCTCCGGAAGAGCTGCCAATGCTCTTAACCACTGAGTCATCTCACTAGCCCTAATCAGGCTTTTTAGATACATAGAGATTGCGTTCTGTATAGATAGGTATTCTTCAACCACTTTAAATAACTGTAGTATATGGCATTTACATAACTGTTCTGTTGATGTGAGACACCACTGCCCCCGGCAACACCTGAGAGAATGTTGAGCATCAAAGACACTCCACTTGTATCTTGTTTTCTTCTTGGAAAAACTGGCCTTTGGGCAAGGAACTGCCCATGCATCAACCACTGACAAAATGCACGCTTTCTGGATGCTGTAGGAATTCCTACTGCCAGCAGCCTTTAAGTTACCCACTTGGGCCGATGCAAAGCACATGTCTGGCCTCTTTTCCAGCTGCTGGATTCAGTTGCTATTCCTCATTCCAGCAGAGGATTGTGATCTGTGAGTCTACCCTTCCTCATTCCAGCAGAGGATTGTGATATGTGAGTCTACCCCTAAATAAATAACCCTCTCTTATTCTCAATTCTGAGCTAGTGTGGAATTTCATTTAAGTGCCCTTCTTCATCTGGACAAGACACGCAGGATACAAGGAAAAAGATTGTCAAATCTTGCCAAGACAGATTTAAAAAATTTTCTGCCTCTGAAAATGGTCTGTCAGTTACTCTAGACCTTAGCCAAACATAGTTGTTCCAACATTGCAAATGAGACTTTGGGTGATTGCCCAGGTAGCCAGTTGTCTCTGTCATTTCTTGCACATTTTGGAAGTTGCTTGATTGCACTTCCTGTTTACTCAAGTAATATTTTTCCCTTCTCAGGTTTTCAATGGGGTTGAAGACTAGATAGTTGTAGTTACTTTCCTCTCATGATTTGCATCCAAGTTTATAAGTGTTGTTTAATTATAGGAAGATATGAAGGTAGGCTTTGAGGTCTCACATATGTTCAAGTGACACCCAGTGAATCAGTCTATTTCCTGTTGCCTGCAATATGTAGAACTCTCAGCTACTTGTCCAACACCATGTCTGCTTGTATACTGCCATGTCCCACCATGATAATGGGCTGAACTTTTGAACTGTAAGCCACCCCAATTAAATGTTTTCCATTGTAAGAGTTGCTGTGGTTATGGTGTCTCTTCACAGCAGTAGAAACCATAATGAATACAAGTGCTATATTTTACCAGGTTTGTTTCACAATATCCACTTATAAATGGTTAGCTTTGACATTGAATGACTTTTATTTTTAATTTTTTTATTTGTCTGTTTGTTTTTAAGACAGGGTCTCACTAGCTTTGGCTATCTACTGACATAGTGACCCTGAAAGTACAGAGATCTGACTGCATCTGCCTCCTGAGTGATGAGATTAAAGGTATGCACTATCACTCCTTGTTGTGGTATGTTTGTACACTGTGCAAAGATATGCTGTTGTTATTAGTGTAATAAAAATCTGAATGGCCAATAGGTAGGCAGGAGAGTATAGGCAGGACTTCAAGGTAGAGAGAGAACTCTGGGATGAAGGAGGGCAGATTTGCCAGCAAGACACAGGGGAAGGAGGATGTGCAATACAGAGATAAGGTAATGAGCTACGTGGTAGAATGTAGATTAAAATATGGATTACTCTAAGGTATGAGAGCTAGTTAGTAACAAGCCAAACTTTCACGATTGACATTAGGTCTCCATGTCATTACTGGGAAGCTGGTGGTCCTGCAAAGGAAAGTCTGACTACATTTGGGAAAACTTACTACAATCTCTGGCTGCACTTTGCTATTTTAACATTTGTCTTTGTATTGGGCATGGCTTTCAAATGTTTTCTGTAACCATGATTAGTGAATATATTAGCTTTTTGAAGAATCTTCTTTGTTACTATAGTCCTGCCAAATTTTCTTTATTCATCATTTTGCTTAGACGAAGTCTGAGCTAGCAGCTTGAATCTGTAGTGCTTTCACATGAGAGTCACCACTGAAACAAAAATATTTTTTCATTAATAATGCATTAAATGTTCTAAAGATGTTTTCTAAAGATTATCACAAAACATTCCACTAGCTATATTAAAGCAATTTTGTTATGAAAAATTTATTAGTACAAATATTAACTTCTGTTAATATATGTAGAATATTCATCAGGGCTTACCCAAGGAATGGACCTATAGGAGAGAGAGGAAAAAAAGGATAGCTGTATATACAAAAGACAAGCTATCTAGCTATCATCTATCTACATATCTATTTTTATTTTTTGAAGCAGGGTTTCTCTGTGTAGCTTTGGCTGTCCTGTAACTCACTATGTAGACTAGGCTGGGCTCAAACTCACAGAGATCCTCATGCCTCTGCCTTCTGATTGCTAGGATTAAAGGTGTGTGCCACCACTGACTAGCAAGACAGGATTTATTATGAGATTGTCTTACTCATGTGGAGGCCAACAGGTCTAATGGTACTAATATGCTGTCATGAAAACCAGTGGTGTGATTCATTTGAACCTAAAGGTCTGAGAACCTGGGGGGCTTTTGGGTGAAGTCAAAGATTTCAGGAACCTGATGATCTTCTCTTTGTGGTAAAAGAAAGTGGAAATTCTAGCTCCATGCAGAGATAATTTCCCTTTCTTCTTTGTTGTGTTCTACCCAGGCCAGGTACCTGATGTCTAAGCACAGAGGTGAGAATAGTGATGATGGGGACACTGAACAGAGTGAGGGTGGCAGTGGTAATGGTGCTGAAGCTGAGGGTGGTGATGGTGGTGATAGTAGTGAGGGTTTGACTGATGTGAATGAGGTGATGGTGGTGAGGGTTGTGAGGGTGAGAGTCACAGTAATGAGGATGGCTTATCCTACTTAGCCCCATCCACATGTAGATCTGGAGAGGCTCATAGAAGTTGCTCCATTTCATTTTGATGTAAGATCAGAGTGTTCAAGGCTATTGTTGCTCCTACAAGGTCAAACAACAGGATGTTTGGCATAAGGTGAAGCTGCCTTATGTCTGGCCTAAGGTGTCTGGATGTTTTCCTCTAAATATCAGGATGTTTGACTCAGACTAATAGCATGGCTATTAGATGTTTTGAATATTAAGGGAGTAATCACTCTTGTTTGTTTCTTGTATCATGATAAAAAGCTCTTTTGCCATCCCCTTTGGCTTGGGGTATAAAAGGTCTATAAAATATAAACTTGGGGTGGATTCAGTATTTACTGGAATGCCCTCCCAACTCTATCTTCAGTCTCTCATATATTTTTTTTCCTAAATCCACACCCCTCCTTTCAGGCATGGACACTATAAAACAACAGGACTGAGACATGAATCTATTCTAAAAGCACCCTTACAAATACAGAAACAATGTAACATGCTCACAGACCCAGAAAAAATACAGCATTCTCACAGATAATGCAGAAACAATGTAGCACCCTCACAGATACAAAAACATTGTTGTACCCCCACAGATGCAGAAACAATGTAACACCCTCATAGATGCAGAAAAATGTGACAAATTTCACAAACCCAGAAACAATGTAGCACCCTCACAGATGCAGAAACAATGTAGCCCCTCACAGATACAGAAAAAAAAAGTAACATTCTCACAAACCCAGAAACAATGTAGCACCCTCATGTTGTGGGAAATCCTTCAGCCAGTAAGTTACCAGCCCACTTGGGCGTCACCTCTTATGCTATAAATGCTGATGATGCACATGCTCTACTGTTGTATGAAAGAGTGGCGTGGCTGCGTTCCCAGCGCCCAGCCACCCGCACGGCTAGCTTTACCCGAAATAACTACACGGAAACTGTATCCTTTTAAACACTGCCTGGCCCATTAGTTCCAGCCTTTTATTGGCTAGCTCTTACATATTGATCTAACCCATTTCTAATATTCTGTGTAGCCCACGAGGTGGCTTACCAGGGAAGATCTTAACCTGCGGCTGTGTCAGGTGGGTGAATCATGGCAACTCCTGACTCGGCTTCTTTCTCCCAGAATGCTGTTCTGTTTACTCCGCCCATCTAAATTCTACCCTATCAGAGGCCAAGCAGTTTCTTTATTTAACCAATGAAATTAACACAAAACAGAAGACTCTCCCCCATCACTCTACCGGCTGCTAGATCCCATTGCTGTTCCCCATTTGCGCAGAGAACTGTGATCTGTAAGTCTATCCCTAAATATATAACCCTTTATTATATTCAATTCTGAGCTAGTGTGGGATTTTTGTTTAGCATCTGTCTTTATCTGGTGCCCCTTGTGGATACCAACTCCACAGCTATGGGGTGGAGTGGTCTAAAGACCCAAAATGTTCAACACCCAGAAGGTCTTCCAGCCCCATCTGCCTGACTCACTTTCACCTAGTTTTTTTTTTTTTTTTTNTTTGTAAAACCTCACCACAGCAGAGCTAAGTGTGGTGACTTGAAAATTTCCCAGGTTTGCACACATTCCCCCACCCGACCCCACTACTGCATTCCTTGCCACAATGGCAACCTGTGCAGCTTCCTGTTTGTGCAGCCTGGCATGAGTTCTGGGTTCCTTGTCCATGTACAGAATTGATTTTTAATTGCTTAAAATTTGTCAAGCAAAGAATATTTGTCAGTATTTAACCAGGCACCAAGGTAGAAAACCAAAGCAGCACAGAACTGCTGGTGATACAATTCATTGTGCCACCAATGGTCATGACTCTCCACCACATGACTGCAACTGTGAGACCTGTTGGACAATAAAGATTATTACACCTAAAAAATTTACCAAAATCTCATTACAAAGGTGATTATTTGATTAACAAATAAATCAATAACATTGAAAGTTATATAATTGCAGACAATATTCCCATGCAGAATTTTAATAACCTTCTTGCTGATACTATTGATTATATTGTGCAAGGCTTGTATGGTTATTGTGATACATCCATTTACTGGATATTGGGACTCACTTTTCTTCTTCATATTATATCCTTAAGAAAATGGTTTGATAACAGAGCCAAGAATGAGGCATTTTTTAAAATAATACAGTCTTTATAGACTAATAATGAACAGCTAGCTGACAGGATTAATACCATTGAAAATCAAAAGTTACCTGAAAAAATTAATACTATTGAAAAGGATAACATTAATTTTACAGACAAAATTCAATCCATGTCAAAAGTTACTGAGAAATAATATGGAAGAATTCATATTGTTGAATCAAAATCTACTAAAAAATGATGATAGGTTAGCAGATGGAGTATCTCTCCAGAAAGGCAATCTGCATGCTATCCAAATAATGTCCAAAGGTGAAATTTTATCTTTAAAGAAAAAAATTCATACCTTGGAATCACATCTGCAGAATGAAGAACCAGAGGTTAGGTGCCTCAGTGAATTCACTAGAAATATATACATGCCAGGAGATTCAGGCTTTACAAAGGATAGTAGTAAAAAGATATGAAATGATTAAGGAAATTATTGGAGCAGATGAGCAGGAAAAAAGGTACAAAAACAGGATTTAATACTGCCAGTACCTCTCAGAGATGACTTATCCAGGGTTTCAGCTTCCTGCCCTGTAATCAACTCTGAAAAAAATCATCAAGTTCTAAATGCCCAAAATGATCCAAAGAAGGTAGATGAATACCTATAGGAATGAATGATCTAAAAGAAATTAAGCAAACAGTAGTATCTTATGGCATTTGTTAGGGAGGTGTTAAAAACTTGGCTTCTAGCAATAAGGCTACCATGCTTGGGACAGGATTCAAAAACTAGGAAAATATTGAATCACATACCAAGGTTAAACAGGGCCAGAGAGAACTCTTTACTGACTTTTTACAAAAATTAACTAAGGCTGTACAAATAAAAATAACAGACCCAGAAGCTAGACAAGCACTTATTGAATCTATGGCCCAGAAGCTAGACAAGTACTTATTGAATCTATGACTTTTGAAAATGCCAACTTAGAATGCAAAGGGATATTTGGGTCTTTAAAGCTTAGATCAGCACCAATGGATAAATGGATCCTACATACAATGAATATTGAGACATTTGACAATAATACTGAGTCTTAGGTAGGAGAAGCAATTTGCAAAGATATGAGGAGACATCAAAATGCCAAATGTTTTAACTGTGGTATAATAGGAAATCTGAGAAGGGATTGTAGACAAGGAATTTCTAGAAATAAAATCTCCTCTGGGAATGGCACAAATAAAATGTATCAACCTTCTGGATTATGTAGGAGGTGTAGCAATGGTCAACATTGGACCAGTGAATGCAGATCAACAAAAGACAGAAAAGACAACCTGAAACCATTAAGAAACTCCTTGAGGGGC
This sequence comes from Alexandromys fortis, assembly GCF_014885135.2. NCBI lineage: Eukaryota > Metazoa > Chordata > Mammalia > Rodentia > Cricetidae > Alexandromys > Alexandromys fortis. The sequence continues at coordinate 1,303,394 of NW_026068068.1, read as the reverse complement.
CTCTTGCAGGTGCACAAATCAAATGGGTCCAGTCATTCCCAGTCACTGTGAAGGACATATGTCACCAGGAAAATTAAAAGATTTATTGCTTGATGTAAAAAAAAAACATATTGTTCTGAATGATGGAATAAACATGGAGGATGAATCAAAAATTCCAATAGGAAATGAGACCCATATATTTTGGTAGACTTCTTTAAATGGTCAAAGACCAAATCTAAGAGTGTGCATAAATAACAGTATATTTGAGGGATTACTAGACACACGTGTGGACAAGAATATCATTATTCCAGAATCTTGGCAACTAAATTGGCCTTTTCAAGAGGCAGATGTTCAATTTCTAGGAACTGGAAGCATATCTCATGTGAAACAAACCACAAGATGGGTTGAATACATAGGGCCAGAAAGACATAAAGGAAGGGTAAGGACATATATGGCTAATATCACAGTAAATTTATAGGGCTGTGACCTGCTGCAGCAATGGAATACCCAGATTAACATTCCTGCAGTACCAGAAAGTCATATTCCTGGGAAGGAAATTATAAGGTACTATACACAAAGGTCACCAGCCATTCACTTTGTACAAGAATACAAAGCAACTAGGAACCCTTGGAATTCTCCTGTATTTGTTGTTAAAAAGAAATCTGGTAAATGGAGAATGGTGACAGATTTAAGAGCTGTCAACAAGGTAATTCAACCTATGAGCCCACTAAAATCTGGAATTCCTCTGCCTTCTCCATTACCAAAATGATGACCTCTCATAGTTATTGATTTAAAAGAATTTTTCTTCACTATACCTTTATAAGAAAGGACAGAGAAAAATTTGCCTTCACAGTGCCTACTTAAAATAATTCTCAACCTATGAGGAGATAGCAGTGGACAAATCTTTCTCAGGGAATGCTCAATAGCCCCACCCTGTCCCAATACTTTGTAAATCAGCCATTGGAACTGATATGTAAACAATTTCCTAAATCTATAAATTACTATTACATAAATGACATTTTTCTATCTGATTCAAACATAGATATGTTAGAAAGAATGTTTGAAGAAATAAAGAAAGTTTTGGCAAACTGGAGATTACAAATTGCTCCTGGAAAAATACAGAGAGGAGATCATGTCAATTATATAGGTTATAAGATAGATTTACATAAAATTATAACACAAAAGGCACAAATTAGGAGACACTGATTGTGGACTCTTAATGGCTTTTAAAGGTTGTTAGGAGACATTTCCAATCTATGACCAGTTGGGATAACACCTGATCTAAGAGTTCATTTAACTAAAACCTTAAAAAGTTTTTTTTTTTTTTTTTTGTGAAAAACACTTAAATAGTCCCAGGACATTAAGAGCCAAAGCTGAAAAGGAATTGATTCTCATTGAAGGAAAATTACAGGAGGCACATGTGGATAGGATGAATCCAAATCTTAATTGCATTCTAGTCATATTGCCTTTCAGAATTTTACCTACAAGAATTTTAATGCAAAGGGAAGATATTATCTTAGAATGGATTTTTTAAACACATAACCAAGTAAAAAATTAAAAACTTATGTTGAAAAGGTCTCTGAATTAATTATAAAAGGAAAATTGAGACTTCGCCAACTAGCAGGAATAGACATAACAGAGTTATAGTGCCTTTTACTACTGATGAAATTAAAAAATTATGAGAAGACAATAAACCCTAACAAAGAACTTGTGCTAATTTTTAAGGAGAGAATAATAGCAATTATCTTCAAAGTGAAAAAATTAACTTCATAAAGAGAACTCCTTGCATCCTTCCCCACATTGTATGGGACATATCAATAACTGGAGTCCATACATTCTATGCTGATGCAAATAAATAAGGACAGGCAGGTTACAAATCAGAAGAGTTAAGTAGGATGAAACAAAGCCCTTATAATTCTGTCCAAAAGGCAGAAATACATGCTATTTTCATGGTACTAATAGATTTTAAATAACTTTTCAATATAGTTGCTGATTTGCAATAAAATGAAAGAGTTGTCTTGCCTATTGAAACCACTGAATTTATACCGGATGAAACCGAATTGACTTAGTCATTCATACAGGTTCAAGATATAATCAGGACTAGGCTTTGTTCCATATGCAAAACAAACATCTGATTCATACAGGTCTGCCAGGACCTCTAGCACAAGATAATTCAGAAATTGACTGATTATTTATTGGAAGTATGCTGAAGGCCTCAGAATTTCATAAGAAACATCATGTCAATAGCAAAGGTTTAAAGAAAGAGTTTTCTGTTATATAATAGAAACAAGCTAAGGATATTATAAAGAGATGTCCTGCTTGTTCTTTCTATAACCAAATACCACTACCTGCAGGGAGTAACCCAAAGAATACTCAAAGGAATGAAACCTGGCATATGGATGTGTTCAACTTTGCAGATTTTGGAAAATTAAAATATGTACACCATACCATTGACACTTTTTCAGGTTTTCAATGGTCAACTGCCTTGAAATCAGAAAAGGCTGATTCAGTAATCATGAATTTATTGGAAGTTATAGCCATCATGGGTATGCATACACAAATAAAGACAAATAAGGGCCCAGTATATGTCTCTAAGAAAATGAAACAGTTTTTTTGCTTACTATAATATAAAGTATATTATGGGTACATCAAACAATCCTATAGGACAGGATATTATAGAAAAATTAAACCAAACTATAAAGGATTTGTTAAACAAACAGAAAGGAATAGAAAATACCCCCAAAATGGATTGCATAATGCTGTATTAACTTTGAATTTTCTTAATGCTAATGAGAAAGGAGCAACAGTAGCAGAGAGACATTGGATAATATGAAAAACTTCTGAATTCAATCAGCCAGTGTAGTTCAAGGATGTGTTGACCTCAGATTGGAAACCAGGAGATATGATATGTTGGTGAAGCGGTTTCACTCTTGTTTCCACAGGAGAAGAAAAGATATGGATACCATCAACATTAATAAAGATTCAGTTTGAAAAAGAGAAACCTCTTGAGAATGCAAAATGATGGCACATCCACAGGGCTGGGTACCATACAGACGGTAAGGAAACCTCATTAGGGTTGGGGAAGGGTTCTGTTCTTGTCTTTGCAGAAAAATACTTATCTTCAAAAAGTCAAGAGACCCTGGAGTTCTAGATACCTAAAAAGGAAAAGATAGGTATCCAGGTGGTATCACCAAGCAAAAAGAATTATGATTTATGAAAACAGGTCATTTGAGGGTAAGAATTACTGAACATAAACACATTAAAACACAGACACAGATATACACACATATGTGATACCTACTATAATAATAGTCATTACTCACTTAAAAATCAAAGTGGGCTTTGGAGTTAGACAAAAGCTCTTTCTTTCTCTACATCCAAGCATGTTGTTAAAACAAAAAATTAGACTTTCTGTCTCATATCAGGAGCCATCTGGTATGGGACAGAATGAGGAAAGAAAAAGAATTTTACTTTTCTTCATATAATTTTTGTCTCTATTATACCTTTCATTGAATATAATACCTTTCATCTATATAAATAATGTTTAAGTTTTCCACAATAAGCAATGAATTTTCCTGCAGTAATCTTTGAAGTTTCCAGGAAGAAAATGGGGCCCCACAACAACTCCACCTGGTTGATATGGTGTCATGATGCTAATCACACTACTATAAGACCTGTTTTAGGTACCAGCTGCTCGAGCTTGGTTAGCTGAAATGGTGCACCCTTTTACAATGTTTTATTCAGATCTACAAATAGAATCCTCAGAAAAACTCTACCAAATACTCAGAGACTTTTTGCAATTATACCAGACAGTAATCTTGAAATGGAACCATCATTTTACTTTCACAGGATTCCATAGAAAGACCCCAGGACAGCTGGAAGTAATTCTAGAAGATGATGTTCCCTCTCCCAACAAAGTTTGTCCTCAGGTTTAGAAACATCAATTAGAGGTTGATTCTATGGGGTTGGGGGTTAGGGTGGATATTATGTAGGCCCAAGGATCTCTTTGAAATAGGAAAATTGGATGGGATAATAGATTAGTGTGAGCTTACTCACACTAATAATGATAGTGAATAATAGAGTTAATAGTTGTGAGCTATTATTTATAGGCAATTTACATTGGTATAGATTCTTGCATATTGATACAAATTTAAATTATATTGAGTATGTTCCCATTTTGTCTACCATATTTGTACACATCTGCAAAGTTATTTTGTCATATTGTATGCATGCATGCTTCTACCTCTCATTAACAGATTTTGAATATTGATACAGTTTTAGGATATATTTATCATATTGCAATATACTTTTTTACATTTGATCAAAATACTAACACATTGTTTCCGTTTTGAGGTAATTGTCATCATTTGTTGCACAGTTGTTTAAAGATTGTGTAATATTCTAATATGAGGTCTTAGTCTTTAATTTAAGAATTATAGGTCAATAGTCATCCATATTTGTCATCCCTATATTTAGACTAATCTGGTTCTTTAGATACATAGAAATTATATTCTTCATAGATAGGCAATCTCCAACCACTTCAAAGAGCTGTAGACTTAAATAACTTAGGGTTCTGTTGATGTAAGACATGATTGCTCCTGGCAGTACTGATATATTCCAAGAGAATGTTGAGCACTGAAGACACTCCATTTGGCACTTGTTTTCTTCTTGTCAAAACCAGCCTTTGGGCAAGGAACTGCCCATGCATCAACCATGACAAAATGCATAATGTCCGGATTGGATAGGGAGGATACAAGAAAAAAGACCATCAAATCTTGCCAAGGCAGGGTAAGATGGTTTTGAAGAATTTTCTCCCTCTGTAAATGGTCTGTCACTTACTCTAGGCCTTAGCCAAAGTTGGTTGCTCCAACATTGCAAATGAGACTTTGGGTGATTGCCCAGGTAGCCAGTTCTCTCTGTCATTTGTTGCACATTTTGGAAGTTGCTTGATTGAACTTTCTGCTTATACAAATAATATATTTCTCTTCTCAGGACTTGGCCAAGTTATTTATATACAAGACTTTAACTTCGTAGAATAGGATTATTATTGAAACATTTATGACGTTTCTTGCTTGATATTGTTTATGTTGGTTGTAATTCTAAGTTTTATACTTGATATTTGTTTTTATTGTATGAAATTTTGTATTAGGCTTAGAACTCTCTTATTTAAACAAAAGGGGGAAATCCTTCAGTCCAGTAGCCTTTAAGTTACCTGCCCACTTGGGAATGGCCTCTTATAATATAAATGCCTATGTAAAGCAAGCACTCGTTCTCTCTTCTGATTGCTGGATTTCATTGTTGTTCCCCATTAGAGCAGAGGACTGTGATCTGTGAGTGTACTCTTAAATAAATAACCATTTGCATATTCAATTCTGAGCTAGTGTGGGATTTCTTTTACTCACAGAAGCAGAAACAATGTAACATGCTCATAGATACAGAAAGTGTAGCACCCTCACAGATGCAGAAACAGTGTAGCTCCCTCACAGATGCAGAAACAGTGTAGCTCCCTCACAGGTACAGAAACTGTAGCACCCTCACAGGTACAGAAACTGTAGCACCCTCACAGATGCAGAAACAATGTAGCACCCTCACAGAAGCAGAAATAATGTTGTGTGTTAGTTACTTTTCCAGTAGCAGGGGCAATATCCAACATAAGTGATCAATTTAAAAGAGGGAAGTCTGTTTGTGCTCATAGTGTAGAGAGTATAGTCCGTCACTGCAGGGAAGACATAACAGTTGGAGCAGTCTGTGGCAGCAGGAGCTTGTTACTTTAGCTTCTCGCAGTTTGGTGGATTAGAAAGCACAGGGAATAGAAGCCAAGAGCTGGAAATTACTCTTGAGACCAAGACTTCTGTCACCTAGGTCACAGTACCAAAGATTTCACAATCTTCTAAACAGGACCATCATCTGTAGACCAGCTACACTACAGATTCAAACCACAACAGCAAATCTCTAGTAATTCACTAATTAATCAAATTAACCATTATATAATTCTATGCAAAAATTCTAAGATGAAACACTAAACTATTACACTACTTTGCCCTGCCTATATTTTTGTTTGTTTGTGACAGTGACTCTCTACATAGCCCTGGCTTTCCTGGAAATCACTGTGTAGATCAGGTTGGTCTCAAACTCATCAAAATTCACCTTTCTCTGTCTCCCAAGTGTTTGGATTAAAAGCATGAGCCACCATACCTGGCTAGAATTTTTTTAAGATTAGAAAACAGAAATGAAGAACTATTAGGTAAAGAAAATTGGATGTTTGAACATACTTTTGAAAAAGATACAAGGCATACCAGAGGAAAACGAAGACTTGAAAGGTTTGGGTGTGTCACCCATGAACACCCCTCTGCCTCTGTTCTTCAAACTGAAGGCTAGCGAGGAATGCAAGGGCAGAATAAATTGCCATAAACTGAAGGCACTTGAATCCAAGAAACAATCTACCAACTACAGTGAATATCAGAGAGACCCCTTGCTCAGGATTGATCCCTCTGAAATCATGCTGTTTTCCAAAGGCAGATACAGAGAACAGAGACCGAGAGTCACACAGGACACAGACTGAGAGTCACACAGGACACAGACTGAGAGTCACACAGGACACAGACTGGGAGTTACATAGGGCACAGACTGAGAGTCACACAGGACACAGACTGAGAGTCACTGTCCTCATCTTATGGAGGCATTTTCTCTGTCTACTGACTTGAGGTTGTGTCAAGTTAACATAAATGTGGCCAGTACAATTGATCCCTTGCAATTTTGACACACAGACATGTCACTCTTCATTTAGAACTTTCTTTCTCAAAATGAAATGCTAATTTTGATATCAATATAAAGCATAAATAACTTTAAAAGTCCTTACAAATTCACACACATTAAACATCCAATCTCTTTAAAATATTCAAATTATTTAAAATTAAAAATTTATTTTAAAATGTCAGTATTTGAGATATGAGTTTCTATAAAAATCAAAATTATGATAAATACCTTCTTCAAGAGGGATGAACCAGAGCACAATCACAGTCATATCAAAGCAAAATCAAGCTCCAACAGTGTGAATAACACAATGTCCTAGTGTTTGGGATTTGCTCACAACCTCCTGAACTTCTCAAAGGGGCTTGGGTCACTTCTCCAGCTCAGCCCTCTGTAGCACACACAGCTTATCTTCTAGGTTTTAGTTGGCTCTACTTCTCTGGTGCTGGGGACTGGCATCTCCAAAACTCCACAATCACTTCCCAGAGCAATTTCCTGATGCAACGTTTTCAGTGGTCACAAGAGGGCGCCTCAACAAAAGATAACAGGACCACGCAGGTAATCTGCTTCTGAAGATGCACACAAGAATCCTCACATGTATGTGTCTGTGCACAAGAATACATCCACTCACATGTGGAAACACATGCATGCACATACAGTTCACACACATACTCACGCAATCATGCATGCACACACAGGGCACTTGTGTGCATTTGCATACATGTGCACACAATCCATGTGTGCACACATGCACTCACATGTTTGCTCCCACAAAGACACATACATACTTGTTCTCACAATACATACACAAATGTGAACATTTGCATACATGCACACTTTAATAAGCTCAGCTATTGAGGTTAACACTGAGCTGCTGGGTGAGAGGACGGCAGCCCTTCTGCTGGCCCCTTGGTAGTTTACTGAGGAGAGGAGGTTTGCATTCAGCACTCAACACCGGAACCCTACCAGTGGCACAGCAGAGGAGTGCCAATGACAGTGGAGAATGATGGGGTCATCCTGTTCTCCCACACGCATGACAGATAGCGATTTGTGTTTTCCCGGCTAATAGGGGAAAATAAAGTCCATTGTTAATATTTCCAGCTCTTTCTAGCTAAATAATCCTGTGACCCGCGAGCTCTGCACCGTCCTGAGTACACTTGTAGTAGAAGGCTATTTGCTCATTTCCTGGCTGCCCAGACTCCCAAAATAACTACAAGAAACTATATTATTTGCAATACTGTTTGGCCAATAGCTTAAGTGTATTTCTGGCTAACTCTTACATCGTAAACTAACCAATCTCCTTTAATCTGTGTATAGCCACATGGCTGTGGCTTACTGGTAAAGTCCCAGCATCTGTCTCTGGTAGGGCTACATGGTTTCTTACTGATTCTACCTTCTTTCTCCCAGCATTCAGTTTAGTTTTCCCTGCCTAGCTCTACTCTGCCCTATCACACAGGCCAAGCCACCTTCTTTATCCATTAACCAATAAAAACAACACATAGGACCTCCCACATCATACACTGATAGAAGTCCACTGACCAGTGTCCACAGAGCTGTGGAGTCAGTCCCTGACTTGAGTGGCATTTACCTTCCTATGCCACAAAACCTGTTTCAGCGTGGTTGAGGAAGTGCTTAGTGGGGCTGCCAGAATCATGCTTGCTTGAACATTCAGTTCTCCAGGGTGCAGTTAGTAACCTGAGGAACGAGGCTGATTTGGTCTATGGGAGGCGCTATCTTCCTGATTTTGTCCCGTGTTCACCAGGTGTGTACCTCCTTGTACCTCTGACTGTATAGATTGTTTCGGAAAGCAGAATGAAATTGAGCTGTAGAATAAAATGAGAACCCCGAAATATTCCAACCTTAGTCATATCTGTTAGAAAGTCATAGCCCCTTATATGATGGGGCAATGACTCTAAAGGTTAATTGGGAGACATGAGGTTGCCCCACAGTTCCTGCCTCTGTCCCCGTAGAATGTGCTCCAGAATCAGCAGCAACAAAGGGAATGGGCACGGCCAGTATCAACCTGTGGGCTGAGGATCTTACTTTTGCTTTTGTATCAGAGTCTCTTTATGTGGTTCAACGTGGCCTTGAAATCTCAGTCCTCCATGTGCTTTTCCAGTTCTAGGACTGCACGTGTGTGCACTATGACTAACTCCAGCCTTTAATTTTTAAATGAAATTCAATTACATAAAACATTTTTTTAATATAATTTTTTATTGAAAAAAAAAGATTTCCGCCTCCTCCCCGTCTCCCATTTCCCTCCCCGTCTCCCTTTTTCCCCCTCCTCCCTCTCCTCTCCCCCTCCCCCCACT
>NW_026068068.1:1252024-1293184 GCF_014885135.2 Alexandromys fortis | reverse complement strand
TCACTCATAATTGGTTTCTAGAGATAAATAAAGGTCAGTGAGTCTATAATTTGATCTCCTAAAGAAGCTAAATAAGAAGGTGATCCCAAAGAAAAACATATAGCTATCCTCCTGATTATGGGAAGTAGACAAGATTGCCGGGCAAAAAATGGGATCTTGGGGGAGGGGGGGGGAAGGAGGTAAGGGGAGATGGGGAGAGAAAAGTGAGAAGGGGAGGTTGGGGGGAACTTGGGAAACGGGATGTTTGGGATAAAGGAAGGTCGGATAGGGGAGCAGGGAAGCACACATCTTAATTAAGGGAGCCATCTTAGGGTTGGCAAGAGATTTGGTGCTCCCAGGTGCCATAAAACATTTTTTTTGATGGAGGGTTTCACTATGTAGCCCTGACTGGCCCAAAACTCACTATGTAGACCAGGCTAGCCTCAAACTCAGAGATTTGCCTGCCTCTATTTGCCCAATTGCTAGGATTAAAGGCATGTGTCATCACAGCTAGCACTAGGTTTCTATTAAAATAACAACAACAAAATTTTAGAATTTTGTGTGTGTGTGTGTGTGTGTGTGTGTGTGTGTGTGTGTATGAAGACTGGTGTACACAGTGATCAGTGGATAACTGACAGTTGGTTCGCTTCCACCAAGTGGATCCCAGGGAACAAACTCAGGGTGTTTATTGTTAGACCTGGAAGTAGCAGCACAGGATAGTAGCCGTGGACTCTCCAGCATCTTTCTGTATAACTGCAGAAACCGTGATGCTTTGGGGCAAAGAAGACCCCACTCAGGCAAGCCTTCTAGGCACAAGCCCAACACATGTGGTGGTTGATGTGGGACTGGAAAGGGTACCTAGAGGGATACTCACTTTCTCCTCTTTTTTATATGCTCTTACACCCACTCCTTAATTTTTAACTGCATTGATAAACACTTAGCTGTAAGTGTTATGCGCCTTGGAGAACACAAATCCAAGATGGATTCAGACTGGAAAGTGCTAGGAGCTGTGTTTAGACCAGAGGTTGTTGGCATGTTACTTTGCATCTCTGCAGTTTAAACAGGGTTGCATATCCATCCAGATGCTAGCATCAGGGTCAGTCTGGGCTCTGCATAAGGAGACTCTGTTGTGGATACCTCACTTCTGGTACCTCTCCTTTTCAGTGCTGACTCTGTTTTATCACGGCCAGTTTAGGCAGAGTTGGAGGTAATTAGGGCACAGTCAAATGTCAGACCATTAAACAGAACTGTGAAAAATAAATTGCCATCATAAAATATGATCCCTTGGATCAAACGATAGTTGCTCTGAAATAGATACTTTTGTTAACACTTTCAGGGACACACACTAATAAGAAAGTTTCAAATTTAATATGAATAGCAGTAGGTTGGAGCTGTCATGTGACTCTGGAACTTGAGTCTAAACCATTACCAAAGACTGATTCAATAAATAAAATACACTATTGCTAAAGGAGTGGGTATTTACTTAACATAAACCAGTTCTTTGAGTTTTAGAAGCTATTGACAAAGAGACAGGACAATATTGAAAGCCCAAGGTGTGTGTGTGTGTGTGTGTGTTTTATTTTGTAAGACTCTTCTTTGAACTGAAAGATCTAACTGCAATGGAGTCACACACTGCAGCCAACACCAAGTGACAGCTTTGGCTCAGTGTTCCTTTGTCACACACCATCTGCGGCCACTAGTGAGGAAAATGGTTACCAACAATTTCAGAAATTTCCAGAAGCTGAGAACTTCATCTCATCCTGTGGGGACTGAAGGCACAGATGCAGCGGTTCTGTTGGCTGCCGAGATTCACACTGAACTTGGTGTGAAAAATTGGGACCTCTTAAGGGAAGGGTTTGAAAATTTCCTTTTTTGCCTTTTTTTTTTTTTAGTTGAAAATGCTTTTCTTTCAGTGTAGACAGAATTTTTGGAGCAGGTATAAGAAACATGCACTCAGAAAAACACCACAACCCAGGGGTTGGATGGCTGGTAGCTGTCACAAGAGTTAGACAGCCACCCACGGGTGACCAGTGCTCACACATGGGTGTAGAGCCCGTGCTGAGGCCGGGAAGCTCCCTTCTGAAAGACACACACCTGCTCATGGCACAATCACAGCAGATCTTGCCATGGACTCTAAACCCATCCTCTCCACCCACCTGGCAGAACCTGCCCAGCTGCAGCCTGTGATATGGCTTCCAGGACAACAGCCTTGCCCTGCTCAGGTGTCGTGTGAAGCTCTGATCCTGGCAGCACAGGGGAGCAGCAATGTAGTGTGTGCGGGGCACTGGAGGGAAGGCTCCCAAGCAGAGGTGCTCTGCCAAGGGTGGGTCACTGGTGCAATGCTAGCGTGGAAGTAAGGCAAGTGGGCCCGGCTGGTCCAGCTGGCCCAGGGAACCTGTCAGACACTCCAGGGCTAGCCGAGATCTTATGTGGGTGCAGAGGTGACTGGTCCTGGACAGCAGTTCCTCCACTCCTTAGAAGCTGTGTTATGTGTCATGCCGAGCACAGAAGCAAGCCTACAGGTGCCCCAGCTACATGAACTTCAGGACACACATGCCATGACCTTAGGTCATGGCCACAGATTTAGGACAAAGTATACCCCATCAGCATACTTCCCCTCAAAGGATCTGCTGAGGTGGACAATCCCTGAAGATGAGCAGACAAAATTCTAAGCCTGATGTCAGCAGGAATTCTGCCCTCTGGAGAGTGCACCTCATCTTTCAGGACAGGCTGAGGCTGCTGGGAGGTGAGATTGTGGGTGGAGTATGGCAAGGGGTATCTGTGCCTTGCAAGCCTAAAGGCTGGGATTGGTTGGTATGGGAAGTCCTTCTGTATGTGTGTTGCTTTTATTAGTTAATGAATAAAGCTGTTTTGTCCAGTGACTTAACAGAATGGAGCAAGGTGGGAATGCCAAGCAATAGAGGAGAAAAGAAGGCAGACTCAGGGAGATGCCATGTAGCTGCCAGAGGAGAAAGATGCAAGCTACAGCCAGAACCTTACCAGTAGGCCATGAGCCTCATGGTAAAATACAGAATAATAGAAATGGGTTAAAGAGTTAGCTAGAAATATACTTAAGCTTTTGACCAAATAGTATTACAATTGATATAGTTTCTGTGTGATTATTTCAGGTCTGGGTGGCCGGGAAATGAACAACACAACTGGAAACATGGAGCATTTACAGTGGGGTGATCATCCCTGTGCTGCTGGGGGCACTGAGTGAGAGACTGGGACACTGGACTAGGCTTTTTGCTATTGTTTTTCAGACAGGGTCTCTATTTATAGACCTGGCTGTCCTAGAACTTGCTATGTAGACTAGGCTGGCCTTGAACTCACAGGCCTGCCTCTGCCTCCTGAGTGCTAGGAGCCCCAAGGCCTGGCTAAATAAACTCAGGTTTAGCCTACTCACTGATGAGTCTGGGCATTCCAAAGACAGTGACTCCATGCTCACTCCTCGCTCCAGCCTTGAACTTGCGGTTCTCTAGCTCCAGACTCAAATAGCTAGTATTAAGATGGATAATATCACAGCTGGCTACTGGTCTATCTTTGCCAACCTTTTTATTGGAAGAAAGCCTCCAACCGAAGCATAGCCACATCAGTCATTCTTAGATGTATCCTTACCAGTGATGCCCTCTAGCTCATGGAGGGTGGAAAGTTTTCAGGAGAATTCCCGTTCCCCATCTCCATCTGTGCTGCTGACAGCTGATTCAGAGCAGCTGGATGATCCCAAAGGGTAGTTTCAAATTAGGAAATCCAACTCAAAAGCACAAAAAATATATTTAACAAAATCATAGAAAAAAACTTTCCCAACCTAAAGAAAGATATGCATATTTAAGAAGCCTACAGAACACCAAATAGACTAGATAAAAAAGTCTCCTTGCCACATAATAATCAAAACACTAAACATACAGAATAAAGAATGAATATTAAGAGCTGTAAAGGAAAATAATTAAGTAACATATAAAAACAGACCTAGCAGGATTACACCTGACATCTCAATGGAAACCGTGAAAGCCAGAAGGTCATGATCAAGTGTTATGCAGACATTAAGACATTAAGAGACCATAGATGCCAGGGCAGATTACTATACCCAGAAAAACTTTCAATCACCATAGGTGGACAAAACAAGATATTCTATGACAGAACCAGATTTAACCAGTACTTAGCCACAAACCCAGCCCTACACAAAGTACCCAAAGGAAAACTCCAACCCAAGGAAGTTGGCTACATCCACAAAAAAAAAAAAAAAAAAAAAGACAATAGATGATCTCATGGCAGCAAATCCCAAAGAAGAAAACAGCACACACAAAAGTATCACCAACAACAAAAATTAAAATAACAGGAACTAGCAATCGATGGTCATTAATATATCTTAATATAAATGGACTCAACTCACCTATAAAAAGATACAGGCTAACAGATTGGATACATAAACAGAATACATCCTTCTGCTGCATACAAGAAACATACCTCAACTTCAAAGACAGACATCACCCAGATTGGGGAAGGATTGGGAAATCCACTCAAAAGGACCTAAGAAGCAAGCAGATGTAGCTATACTAATATCAAACAAAATAGACTTCAAATGAAATATCAATCAAAAGGACAAAGAAAAACAGTTCATATGATTCACAGGAAAAATCCATCAAAAGGAAATCTCAATACTGAACATCTATGCCCCAAATATAAGGGTGCCCTCATGTGTAAAAGAAACACTATTAAAGCTTAAACCACACATTAAACCCTGCACACTAATAGCGGGAGACTTCAACATATGACTCTAACCACTGGGAAGGTCTTTCAGACAGAAAATTAACAGAGAAACAAGGTATAAAAGAGAAATAAGAATAAACAGATATTATGACTCAGGTGGACTTAACAGACATCTAAAATAATATACCTTCTTCTCAGCACCTCATGGAACCCTCTCAAAAATTAACCACATACTAGGTAACAAAGTAAACCTCAACAGATACAGAAAATTTGGCATAACTCCATGTATCTTATCAGATCACCATGGCTTAAAATTAGAATCCAACAGCAACACTAATTCCAGAAAACCCACAAACACATTGAAATTAAGCAATGTTTACCTGAATCAACAAAGGGTCAAGAAAGAAATAAAGGGAGAAATTTAAGACTTTCTAAAATTCAATGAAAATGGCCATACAACATACCCAAATTTATGGGACACAATGAAGGCAGTTTTAAGAGGAAAGTTCAGAGCACCAAAGGCCTACATAAAAAAGCTGGAAAACTCCCACATTAGTGAGTTAACAGAACATTTGAAAACTCTAGAACAAAAGGAAGCAAAATCACTCAGGAGAGCTAGATGGAAGGAAATAATCAAATTCAGTGCTGATATCAACACACTAGAAACAAAGAAAACAATACAAAGAATCAATGAGACAAAGAGTTAGTTCTTTGAGAAAATCAACAATATAGACAAACCTTTATCCAAACTAACCAAAAGGCAGAGAGAGATAATACCCAAATTAACAAAATCAGAAATGAAAAGGGAGCATAACAACAGACATGGAGAAAATTCAGAGAATCATATTTCGAAAACCTATATTCCACAAAATTGGAAAACTTAAAGGAAATGGACAACTTTCTAGATAAATATTACTTACCAAATTAAATCAAGGCCAGATAAGCAAATTAAATAGATCTATAACTGTTAAAGAAATAGAAACAGTCATCAAAAAAAATCCAGGATCAGATCATTTCAGCTCAGAATTCTATAAGATTTTTAAAGAAGAACTAATACCAATACTCAAATTCTTTCACACAGTAGAAACAGAAGGAACATTGCCAAACTCTTTTTATGAGGCTATAACTACCCTGAACCCAAACCACCCAAAGACATTACTAAGAAAGAGAATTAAAGACCAATCTCACTCATAATCATTGATGCAAAAATACTCAAAAAAATACTGGCAAACTGAATCCAAGAACACATCAGAAAAACCATCCACCAACATCAAGTCAGCTTCATCACAGAGATGCACGGATGGTTCAACATATGAAAATCTGTCCATGTAATCCACTACATAAACAAACTGGAAAAAAAAAACGGTCTGATCATCTCATTAGATGCTGAAAAATCTTTGACAAAATACAACATCCCTTCATAATAAAGGTATTGGAGAGAGTCAGGATACCAAACATAATACACACAATATACAGCAAGCCAGCAGCCAACATCAAACTAAATGAAGAGAAACTCAAAGTGATCCCACTGAAAGTAGGAACAAGACAAGGTTGTCCACTCTCTCCATTATAGTTTCATTATAGTACTTAAGGTTCTAGCTAGAGCAGTAAGAAAAAAAGGAGGTCAAGGGGATACAATTTAAAAAGAAGTCAAACTCTCACTATTTGCTGATGATATGATAGTTTACATAAGTGACTCCAAAAATTCTACCAAGGAACTTCGGCAACTCATAAACAAGTTCAGTAATGTAGCAGGATACAAATTTAATGAAAAAAAAATCAGTGGCCCTGCTTTACACAGATGATAAATGGGCTCAGAAGGAAATCAGAGAAACATTACCCTCCACAATAGTCACAAAAACATAAAATATCTTTGAGTAATTCTAACCAAACAAGTAGAAGACCTGTATGCAAGAACTTTAAATCTTTGAAGAAAGAAACTGAAGAAGACACTTCCCAGGTTGGCTCCTAGTTCTTGCTCTTCCCTCGGTGTTGACTGCTTCCATGGCAGCCCTCTCTTAAAGAAAGCATCAGATTGAAGAGGAAAGCTTATGAGAATAGGGAACCTGTGTCACAGATCTGGGGACTGAGGACAGACCTGGTCCATGGAGCAACAAGTTTTGTGTCTGCATGGTGGAGCCTGCTGTCTGGCCACATCTCCACATCCGTCACATTCTCCTTGACAGACGCACTGCCCTGTCATTTTTCCTTCTGGGCCTGGCTGCCATTTATCAGTGTTAATGTGACAAAGGTTAGCTGTTCAGGTCCCGTGACCCTCTCGTGTGCATCAGGCCCTGCTTGATGTCTCCTGGAGTGGAGCATTCTGCATCCTTTCTCAACATCACCTTTCTTACTCAGTGTCCAGTGAAACTGACACAAGAAGGATTTGCAGTCGGGTTATTGTAGAATAAGAAACCAGAGGCAACTGAGGCTTTCCAGCCCAAGGAAGACATCCTGTGGCTTGTGGAACCCTGGAACAATGTCTCTTGGCTGTTATGGATTCTAGAGTTAAAGAAATGGGCTCTGTCCCAGAGCCAATGGCTGTCCTTAGTCAAGTGGCTGCCTGCCTCCAAATAGAAATTGATGGCCCTTGACTTCAAGCACAGTCTATCCCAGTGAGGGGGTGTCATCTTTGACTATTTTTAACAAGCCACTGAAAGATGGAAGAAAATGGAGGGCCGGGAATTATTCATAGCTGAAAAGATGCTAGTGTCCCCATATGCTTTTTCCAGATTATGGACACATGGGCACTCTGTCTCTAAGGGATCATTTTTGCAGTTTGTCTTACTGAGTCTCATGTAGCCCAGGCAAGCCTAAGACTCACTGTGTAGCCTACTATAACCATGAACTTCGGATTCTTTGCCTCTACCTGCTGGGATTACAGGCATGTACTACCACACCCAATTTACAAATTGCTGGGAATCAGACCCATCTATGCATGCTGCATGTGTAGAACTCTGTCCCCTGAGCTATAGCACTAGCCCTTGGAAGGGTTGCTTTAATGCAGACATGCTCTCTTTCCTCTCTGGGTAGGGAAGATAAAAGGATGGGGAAGATAATGTGGTGTTCTTGGCCTAAGAACCACCTCTGCTTCTTCTGAGGGTGTGTGTGTGCATTTTTAACAGATGTGCTTTTATACTTTATGTGTTTCCTTGACTGCACACTGCATGTATGTGAACCATCTACTTGCCTTGTTTCCAGAAGAGAGGGTTGGATTCTATGGAACCGGAATAGCATGGAATTATGGTTAGCATGTGGTGGAGCTGGAAGACAAAATGATTACCTAATTTATTCTAGTATAATAAAAACTCGGGAGTCAGAAACTGAAACAAAGACCCAAAGAATCCAAGGAACATAGAACAATTGTAGAACAATTGGCCGACCCTTGTAATACGAGCGGCGGGCTACGTTCTTGGTGCCCGGCCGCCCGCATGGCTAGCTTATGCCCCAAAATAATTACACGGAAACTGTATTCATTTAAACACTGCTTGGCCCATTAGTTCCAGCCTCTTATTGGCTAGCTCTTACATATTGATCTAACCCATTTCTAATAATCTATGTAGCCCACGAGGTGGCTTACCAGGGAAGATCTTAACCTGTGTCTGTCTGGAGTGGGAGAATCATGGCGACTCCCTGACTCAGCTTCTTTCTCCCAGCATACTGTTCTGTTTACTCCACCCACCTAAGGGTTGGCCTATCAAATGGGCCTAGGCAGTTTCTTTATTAATTAATCAATGAAAGCAACAGATTAGAAAGAAATCACTCCCACATCAGACCCTCTCTCTACCTTCTTTGGAAGCTCCAGTACCAGAAATACTGCCCTCCCACTCCTCCAGAGTCTCTTCTTGTCTTCTCTAGCTACCCCGCAAAGTCCTCCAAGAACTTTCTGACTAATTCCAGTCAGCCAATAACTGACTCCATCCTAGATTTAAGTTTGTTTTATTGGTACAGTGGAATGGTTGTACGGCTAATTCTCCTGCAGCATTGTGGATTCTGGGAACTGAACCTGGGTTCTCTGGAAGACAGCAAGTGCTTAACCACTGGCATGTCTTCCCAAACTCTTTATGGGTGTTTTCTCAAAATATTTATTTTTATTATTATTATTAATTATTGTGGTACACACATGTCACAGTTCATATATGGGGGTCAGAAGACAACTTGAGAGCATCAGCTCTTTCCTTTCACCTTTATATGGGTTTGGGGGATTGAATTTAGGTCACCAGGCTTGAGTAGCAAGGGTCTTTTCCCCTGACTCGGTTCACCAGCTCTTCCCAGGTGTTTTGTGTATGGATTGGTTACATATGAACTCTGTCTGTTGTTCTGGGGTATGGCCTCGAGTGCACTAGTCAGGCTGTAGACTGCAGAACAAGCCAGAGCCCCAACTCTGCTGGCTTCCACGTGCTGACCGTTCTGAGGCTCTCTCTTCCTAGAGAGGCTTGTGGCCTCAGGCATGCATATGACATACTTGTGTGTGAACAGAAGGATGGTGCAGCGAGACCAGAGCATGTGAAGAAGGGTCAGGGTTTCCAGAATGGACAGGGAGAAGGGAGGCCATCCTCATACTTGGGCAGTGCCTTATCCTGTGGAGGTAGGAAGGTGATGAGGATGGTGTAAGCCTGCTTTCTCGCCCCTTGACAGGACAACACCAACCATTGTAGTGCCTATTACTTGTCCCTTTCTCCTTCTCTCTGAGGGCTCCAGTCACCTCTTTTAGCCTCAGCTGAGACTGGACATTTCTGGTTTGTGGCCCTAACTGAAAATGTCTGGGTATTGTAGCTGGTGTGTGTGTGTGTGTGTGTGTGTGTGTGTATGTGTGTGTGTGTGTTGTGTATGATGTATAGGTGGCCTGCACACTCTGGAGGGTGGAAGGCAGAGGTGTCACAGGGTATGTGTGCTATGTCCTGACTCTCTACACTTAAGGTCCCCTGTTACACTGCAGTGCAGCATCCACACTAGCCACATCTTTGGTATCACTTCCAGGTAAGGCTGAACTGGTCCTCTGAGAGAGCAACAAGCACTCAACTACTGAGCCATCTTTCTTTCTTTTTTTTTTGTTGTTGTTGTTGTTTTGAGACAGGGTTTCTCTGTAGCTTTGGAGCCTGTTTTATTGTAGGGAGGCTGCTTGGTCATTCTGGCCGCTCAACAGATCAGACCTAAAATAACTATACAGAAACTGTATTAATTAAATCACTGGTTGGCCCATTAGCTCTAGCTTCTTATTGGCTAACTCTTATATATTAATTTAAGCCATTTATAGTAATCTGTGTATTGCCACAAGGCTGTGACTTACTGGGTAAAGTTCTGGCGTCTGTGTCCGGTGGGGCTACATATCCTCCCTAATTCCTCCTTCTTTCTCCCAGCATTCAGTTTAGTTTTCCCTGCCTACCTCTATTCCCTGCACAGACCCAAGACAGTTTCTTTATTAACCAATGGTATTCATAGCATACAGAGGGAAATCCCACATCACTGTCCTGGAACTACCTCTTGTAGACCAGGCTGACCTCGAACTAACAAAGATCCCCCTGCCTCTGCCTCCCAACTGCTGGGATTAAAGTTGTAAACCATCACATGCAGCTTAACTAATATTTCTTCAGACAGAGTCTTATATATCCCATGATGGGCTCAGATTCACTAGGTAGCCAAGGATGATCTTGAACTTTCATTCCCCTTGCATCTGCCTCCCAAATGTTAGAATTACAGTTGTGTAACATACACAAAGCCCCAGTACCACATAAAACCAGACATGGTGAAATAGAGTTTAAGGTCATCCTCAGCTACATAGTAAATTGAAGGCCAGCCTGGGCTACATAAGATTCTGTCTAAAAACAAAGCATAAAATACAGGAGACCACCCCCAAATACAGTCCTCTGTGTGGAGCTTCATGGAGTCCCTCATCCATGTAGGTAGCACCTGGATGCAGGTAGGGGATTGCTTCCCACTATCCCATGTTCCCTGGGGCAAAACTGTCTGACCTGTCAGCCTTTGTAAATTTTTATTTTATATTTTATTACTTTACTTTTTAAAATGCAAGTCAGTTTACCTAGTCTCCTGTCCTTGGTATTGGGCTTACACAACATTATCTTTGAGAACATGCGCCCACCTCCACCCAACCTTGGCTCTGCATCTGTTTCTCATTCCATTTAGCTTTTGAGGTTCCAAAGCCTGGCATGTGTGTGCTGTGATTCCGGTCCTGTGCAGCAATAGCCCATGCAGCAACAGCCTGGGTAGCAACAGCCTGTACAGCAACAGCCTGTGCAGCAACAGCCTGTACAGCAACTGCCTGGGTAGCAACAGCCTGTACAGCAACAGCCTGTGCAGCAACAACCTGTGCAGCAACAGCCTGTACAGCAACAGCCTGTACAGCAACAGCCTGTACAGCAACAGCCTGTACAGCAACAGCCTGGGTAGCAACAGCCTGTACAGCAACAGCCTGTGCAGCAATGGCCTGTGCAGCAACAGCCTGGACAGCAACAGCCTGTGCAGCAACAGCCTGTGCAGCAAGGACCTGTACAGCTACAGCCTGGGCAGCTACAGCCTGTGCAGCTACAACCTGTGTAGCAACGGCCTATGCAGCTACAGCCTGGGTTGGGTTTGACAGCACTGTCCTCCCTATTTGGGGTAGTGTGAGTACCCCCCAATTCCATGCCCTAGCTGGACAGATGCTATTTGCTGCCAACCCAAGCCTCTTGTATTGTCCTTCTACATGACCCTTCACCTTTTGTAGCCTTACTATGGAGCATGCACATGAGATGTCCTGTGATCTTTATAAAGTCCTGCTTTTCAGCAGACAAATGGCAGCTTCCACCCTGTTCTATGCCTGAACTTCCCTGATGTCCTTCAGGTGGTCATTACCAGGGCAGGGGCTGGTGCATTCCTTGCCTGTCCCTGGCTTCTTACACTGACCCCAGCTTGCTTGGTTCTGAGGGCTTGTGAATGGAGGACAATTCTTTGAAACCAAACACTCGGAGACAGGGGCCATACCCTCCATTTTCTCCTCACCTGTCACCCCTCAATCCACTCTATTATGTCCTGAGCTTCCAGGAGAGAGGCAGACTGAAGACAGCTAGACAATTTGTCCTTTAATCAAAACCATCACAATTTGTGACTCTGGGTCCTGATTGCCCCTGCTCACAAGCTCCCTGATTCTATGCTTTGTGCTTGAGTTTTTGGGTTTAAAATTTTCCAGTCTTCTTTCTGATTTCTAGGTTATAGAGTTAGAAATATCCTTGCTCAATTGGAGCCAGCTGGACTCCAAGGGTATGGGCTGTATATGGGGATCACTTTTCCTGGGGTGAGGGACACAAAGTTTTGTCTTTCGGAGGCTTGAGGTCCCTTTGGTTGCCTTTCCCTCCCTCGGTTCCCAGCCCCAGGGGAGGATGTGAGGAGCAGAGCCTTTCTTCTTGACCTCTCTTGAGTCTTACCCCCTGCAGAGCCAAGGGTCAAAGGTCATTTTCTCAGCTTCCCTGGCTAGAGAGAACTAAAGACTGCCTTCCCCCTTTGTGCACCCCTGAAAGATCTCTGTGGGAAGGTCAGTGACCTGCTCGCTGTGTGCTTTGAGCCAATCGGCCTTATGATTGGGTGGAAACAGTCTCTAGACTCTCAGTGTCTGCCTGTCTTTCAGGAGAGACTGACCGGGTCACCTGCCGAGAAATGACGGCTTATCCCGTTCAATGTCAGCTTTGAATCGGGAAGACAAGAAAGAGGGGAGAAAAGAGGTAAAGGGAGAAAGACGGGAGGCACAATAAAAAATTGCTTTGGGTATTGGTGCCTTTAGAGGGAGGACATCACACTTCCCTTAGCTCTGCGTCCTCTGGAAAGAGGTAGCTGGTGTTGCTGCTAGACCCTGTTCAGCAGCATCAGCCAAGCCGTGTGTGCTCTGCTTCTTTAAGCATCCTCTGTGGGAGAGGCCTGTGCCAATGAACCATTCCCCAGATGCACAACTGACACTGGTCTGTGCCAGGCTCTGGGTCTACTGAAAACCCCATCTAGAAGGTTTGCTTTGGTGGTGTTTTCTAAAACCTTCTAGTAAGGTAGGTTCGGAATTACAGTTCCTCCTACGTGCTCACTGCCCTCATTAAAGAGTTGGAAAATATAGGTAGATTAAGGTAGTACAAGAGCCTGACCCAAAACATCACCGCCGTTCCCTGGAGTCCCTGCTGCCCTCACAACCCACTCAGTGCCAGGAACAGGTTTTATGAAGGACAAAAGCTGAATTTTTGTAGGTACATGTCTTCAAGCCCTACCTTCCCGAGTACGTGTGGACATTTTCCAGGTATTAACCCCCTCTAAGAGTTTTGTTGAGAGCTGGAATTGTTTAGCTATAATGCTTTCTCCCAGCAAGCTCAAGGCCACAAGTTAAAACCCTAGTACCAAAACAGGTCTACGAACACCTATTGTCCTAGGTATGCCAGCACACATCTGTCATCCTGGCACTTGGGAGTGGGAGTGCCAATGAATAGGATTTCAAGCATTCTTGGGTACATAGTGAATTTGAGGCTAGCCTATGCTACATGAGACTGTATCTCAAGAAAACCAAACCAGCCAAACAAAAACCCCCAGGAATGGGGCTGAGAACTAGCTCAGCAACTAAGAGCACCTGCCACTCTTGCAGAGGACCCCAGTTCCATTATTACCACCTATACCACGCAGCTCAAACCAGCCTGTAATCCAGTTCTGAGGTATCAACACCCTCTTCTGGTCTCTGTGGACACACACAAGCATACACATAAATAAAAACAAAACAAATCTTAAAAAAAACTACAACAGCAAAAACATTGTTTAGGTACAGAGATTTGTTCCCTCCTGGCTATTAAATCTTTATCTAGAGGACAATGAAACTAATATATGTTTTTGTTTTTATGGTATATCTGTCAAGTGTTGGGGTGTACCTCCAGAGGCCAGAAGATGGCATCAGATTCTTGCAATTGGAGTTCGGTGGCTGTGAAGCACCCTGTGTGGGTGCTGGGCTCCTCTAGAGAAGCAGACAGTACTCTTAACCACGAAGCCACCTCTGCAGTGCCAGAGCAGACATGACTGAGCATACCATGACTTATGTAAGCACACCACTAAGACATGAATCAGTGTTGTGACTGACCCACAGACTCTGGTGAGTGGCATGTGCCCTGGTGGTTTGTCTCTATGCCATGAGTAGAATGGAATCATCTTTGAGCAGCAAATTTAGAAGGTAGAGAAATGAGCTCTGTGTATGTGTATGTATGTATGTATGTATGTATGTATGTATGTATGTATGTATGTGCCACATGCACCTGTGTATGCAGAGTGCAGACCCAGGGGTATGGTGGAATGGATTCTTTGGTCCAGCCATGGTTTACCTTGTCTCTGACTCCTGCTGTCTCACAGGAGGTCGAGTAAGAGTCCTCCTGGAACCTAAAGCTGGTGCTAGATATTGGGCCTGCAGGATTTGCTTGCCTCCGCAGTTGGTCAGAGCTGGGAAACAGGGAGCAATGGAAGCCTGCACTTTCTGCCCTGTTACCTGTGTGTAAGTAGCCTGGAGACGGACCCAGGCCAGTTTTAAGCATCACGGAGCAGTTTCTATCGTTACAAAGTCTGATTTTAATAACAGTTGATGTCAAGGGAAAGTCATGATGTGATGATGTGTTTGGCTACCATGAACATCAGCCCCAGTTCTCGACTTCTTGCACATTCTTCCCCCTTACCTCCCTCCCTGTTCTGCATGGTCTTCAGATCCACACAGATGAGCTCAGCACTGCCTAGAGGTCCCCTTCTGCATCCCAGTGGATGCTGCGTATGACCATGGAGCCCTCCGAGGGGAAGGTAAAGGCTGGAAGTAGAATGTGCCACACGTCATTTTATTAGCTCCAAAACTACTCCAGGCAAGGGGTGCTTACCTTGAGAGCCGCCCTCATGCTGACAGGAGAGAACCGACTCCCGAAGCTGTTCCCTGACCTCCACACATGTGCTGTGGCATGCATGCACCCCCTCCCACATGAAATAAATAATTTAAAAGGCATATGGCCCTGGTAATCTCCATTGCTTTTCCTCCTACACCCAGATTCCAACACCACTGACTTCCAGCAGTGCATAGTGCGCATGAGTGCGGGGCTCTGCGTGCTTCCAGTGCCGATTGTGAGCCAGAGGAAGAACGCACTGCTGAAGACACTGGCTGGGAGGCTTAGACCAGACACCTGATGGACTGTATGGTTATGGTGTGGTATGCTGGAGACACAAACAAGGATCCCCAGCACATAGTAGATGAGGAATACACCTTACCTAGAACAGGACAATGACCTTGAAGGACTTATGCATGGAGGTGGCATAAAAGAACTTGGTGAAATGCATCTGTGTCTCATGAAGGGCGTGACAGTGACTCTTCCAACCAGGAAGGAGGAAATGCATTGAGACCAGAATTCACACCTAATTGTATCCCACATGACTCACAGTGGATCCTGGGCTTCCTGTCCTTCATCAAAAATGATAGTGATGGTTGCCAGGAAAAGTTCCAGACAGCAGAGAAAACTAACCCAGGAATTCAAGGCATTTTACTTTGAAAACCTGAAGTGTCCAGTTCTTTCCTTAGTGACATATAGATTTGCTGTTTCTAGGAACTCTCTCTCTTTTTTAACGTTTAAAAAATAATTTATTTTTTATGTACATTGGTGTGAAGGATCCCCTAGAATTGGGCTGTGGACAGTGGTCAGCTGCCATGTGGGTGCTGGGAATTGAATCAGGGTCCTCTGGAAGAGCAGTCAGTACTCTCAATCACTGAGCCACCTCTCCAGCCCCCAGCAGTCTCCTTAGTTGGGGTGGATGGGGTCAGAGAGCTCTCCTCCCACTGCACACTCCAGGAGCTCCACTCAGGCCTTCAACTACACAGCAGGTGCTCGCTCAGGTGCTTTACTTGCTCAGAACCATCCTGGCTTTGGAGTCCAGGGTGAGGAGGATTGCAGGGCATGGCAATTTTCCATTTGTCCTGGTTGCCTTCCCATGTCCTAATAACCTTCAATTTAGGAGTTTGGTATAGGCCAGTGAGCTCCTAAGTCATTCTCATCTTTGCCTGTAGATGCAGTGCAAAGGAAGGATGGTGTTCGCTCAGAACCTGGACAGATAGAGGCCAGACCAATGAGCCCTTGTTCTAGATCAGGGTCACTTCCCCATGAGTCCCAGCAGCCAGTGGGCTGCTCAGGCAGGCAGGCTGTCCCATGAAGACTAGGAATGGAAGACATGCTCACTAGAAAGATGGCAATCTCTTCACCTGGCATAGACACCCTCCCTGCTTTGTCTGTAGCTGACAAGTGTCATCTGCACCGTCAAGTTATGAGAGGATACATGTGACATTCGAGGGCTCTGAACTATGCCTAACTGCCTGGATACCACTGCTGTTTTATGGACGGTCAGAGACTATGTGGGTGGCTAGGTGCTGTGGTATAGCCATGGCTCTATCAAGAAGTTAAGGACAACATGGTGGCTGCTGTGACAAGGATTATTTGTAAAGCATGAAAAATCAAGCTTTCAGAAGCAAGACTTGGGGGTTAGGAAGATGACTTAGCATGAAGAGCACTGGCTGCCCCTCCAGAGGACCTGGGAGACCAGGCAGGGTCATACTCTCTGACCAAGCTTTGACAGCTTTGAGGGCTCCTGTAGCTCTGGAGGAGACCTTCACATGACTTCTCAACTTTCAGTGGCTCTGATAGTCATATTCACACAGCTCATGGACTTCAGTGGCTCTGATGGCCATTTCCACACAGCTCATGGGCTTCAGTGGCTCTGATGGCCATTTCCACACAGCTCGTGGGCTTCAGTGGCTCTGATGGCCATTGCCACACAGCTCGTGGGCTTCAGTGGCTCCGATAGCCATTGCCACACAGCTCATGGGCTTCAGTGACTCTGATGGAATCCTCTATACAAAACTTCAATGGTATTTTCCTGATTGCTCTACAAGTGTCCAGTGGCTCCTCCAGTGGTCTCAACAATGTCAAATAAAGAAGAAACACATTCTGTGGCCTCATAGGACCACAGACCCCAAGACCAAGTGGTCAGAGTTAGGTGAACTTTACATCTGATCGCGAGGGCCCAAACAGTGGGCATGCCCAGAGCACTGCCCAAGGCTCGCCCCAGTTACTGACACTGACAACCAAGCTAGGGCTGAGGGCTGCTGTTTACAGCTCCCATGGATTTCCCTCGCACTACAAATCAGGTACTTTTCAGAGTTGTGTGATTCTTTTAATAACTGACAACAAGACAGTCTTCTAGTGACCCTGTCTGTATACTGGGTTGATGGGCACCAGGCAGTGTGGTGCTGGCAGGGATCTTGACAAACACTCCTGTCCTCCTACCTTAGCTATGCAGTTTGTGCAACCCAAATTCACACGCTTTCCCTTCCCCCACATGCTACCCCTTCCCCATTCTCCCTCCTTCTACCCCATCAGCTTAGTTTCCTCAGCTTCACCTCCACTTTTGGCCCCCCTCGTTTTGTAACCCCTATGAACTTTGGCAGCCCTTGTGAGAAGGCAGCAGCCGCATCTCACCCCTCCCTGTCCTCTCCCTGGTGGGTGAAGCAGCTCTGCTTCAGCTCCCGTTGCTATGACTCTGTTGCTAGGATCAGACTGTCTCCATCCCCGGCAGGAACCATGTAATGAATTATGGATGGCTGATTCTCTCTGCGGCCTGATCTGTAATGCAGATGAGTGCAGAGCACCCCTTTTCTTCTGCTTCCTTAAGGAGAGAAATCAGTTTAAAATCTGAAGCAGTGTTGTCCAAGCCCCAGTTGCCCCTGGCAGTGGCTTATGAGAAGGAGGATGTTGATTTTCAAGCACAGGGTCTGGCTGGGCTCTGCTACTTGTCCTGGGGACTGTGCAGGATTTTCTCTGGGCCTGTGACTCTGTGGAGGCATGCTCTCTCTTCTCTCTCTCTCTCTCTCTCTCTCTCTCTCTGTGCTGAGAGACAAAATGGGATATAAACACTAGTCATGACATTTTTAAAGTGTGTGGCCTCCTCCTTTGGGCCTCAGTGCAGGCATGGGTCTCTTTTCCTCAATTATTGCCTCCTTTTCCAGCCTCCACCCAGGAAGGCCCAGGACCTGTGTGTGCACAGAAGCCTGCACAGGTGAAGGTAAGAGAGGACCTGCAGGGTGACTCTCAGCATAGTGGCCTGGTGCTACACCACTGCCCTAATGCAGGGGCCAGAGGACAGAGGCTCTGTCTTCCACCTTCTTCCCTTCCCAGTATCCAGTGACTATATCCATGAAAGTGGATGTCAGGAGGAAGTCTCAGTCCTCAGAGAGCATTGCAGGTGTCCCATGGAGCCAACTCTAGGCTCTAGCATGGGTAGCAGTGATGCTCTGACAACGGCTGCTCACAACTACTCACAGGCTGCTTTGCTGTTAAGAAGGAGCCAAGAGAACATGAGAAAGTCTTTGGTTCAGTGGGCAAAATGTTTGCTGCACAACGTGTGTTCTTGAGTTCAGGTCCCTAGCACCTACACATAGACGCTGGGTGTGGGGCCGTGAGACTAAGGCCAGCACTGGGGTGGAAACAGTGTATCCCAGGGGCTTGGTAACCAGACAGTCTGCTAAAACAGTAAGCTCCAGGACCACCGAGAGACCCCATCTCAAAGGGTAAGTTACCGCGGAAGATGCTAAAGTCAACCTCTGGTTTCCATCTAAGAGAGGGAGAATATAGAAATTACAAAGAGGAGCTGGAGAGATGGCTCAGCAGTTAGCACTGACTGCTCTTGCAGAGGACCTGCTCTTGATTCCTAGCACCCACGCAGCTCCCAGGTGTCTGTAACTCCAGTTTTAGGGGATCCAATGTCCTCCTCTGACCCCCATAAGCACGAGGCACTCCCAGGTGGTACACAGACATACATGCAGGCAAAACACCTGAACACTTAAAAATAAAATAATTTATTTATTAAACATTAAAAAGAAAGCCTTTTCAATTATTCATGTCACCAAGGATTAAATATTCAGACTACATAGAGAACTTAAAAAATGAAACACCAAATTTTCTTCCTCAAGTTATCCAGTCAATAAGTGGGCAAATTAATAGACAATTCTCGAAATAATTATGAATGGCCAATAAGTATATGAAAAAAATGTTCACAGAATCGGTATCCACCAGGGGAATATAAACTATCTGAATGCAGAGACTGCATTTCCTGGCTATCATAATAGCCATCATCACTACAGCAGCAAACGCTGGCAAGTATAGGAAGGACACTCTAATCCACAACAGGTAGGAAGGCAAAACAAAAGCTAGAATTTCATATGATCCATATGATCCATTCATGAGAATATATGCCAAAGGAATCTCTGTCAGCATAGATCAGGAATGCCTGTACAGTGATGCTCATACCAGTCAAGATAGGGGCTCAGTTTAGCTGTCCATCAGCAGACGAACAGATGAAGAAAATGTAGTCCTGGGACTGAAGAGATTGCTCTGCTAGTAAAATGTCCACCATGTAAGCATGAGGACCTGAGTTCAGATCCCAGCACCCACATACAGGCTGGGTGTGGTGGAGTGTGTCTATAAACCCAGAGCACAGATCTCAGCACCCACATACAGACTGGGTGTGGTACAGTGTGTCTATAAACCTAGGGCTGGGGCAGAAATAAGCAGACCCCTAAAGCCCATTGGTTAGTGAGCTTAGCAAGAGAGAGAAAGTCAGTGGGCCTATGCCTTTTTTGGGACCCAAGGCCACACTCAACCTGGTCCAGTTTCAAAGGCCATTGGCTGAAGAAGGTTCCCCATCACCTCCTCTTTTGTCTAAATAAGAGAGTCCCAAATCAAATACAAAACTATATACAGTAAGAATAGATATGAAATATAAAAATTAAAATTACAACTAGCACAAATAATATTAAGCAATAAACATATGCTAAACATTTCAATAATTATTCTATCCTAAGGAGTCTATCCTATATTAGAAATGGCTTGATTAAGTCATATGAGGAAAATAACTGACTATCTAGTCTTCAACCCCATTGAATACCTGAGAAGGGAAATAATATTGCTTGAGTAGGCAGGACATGCAATCAGTTTCCAAAATGTGCAGTAGATGACAGAGACAACTGGCTACATGGGCAATCACCCAAAGTTTCATTTGCAACATTGGAATGACCAACTTTGGCTAAGGCCTAGAGTAACTGACAGACCATTTTCAGAGGCAGGAAAAATTTCAAAACCATCTTGCCCTGTCTTGGCAAAGTCTGACAGTCTTTTTTCTTGTATCCTGCTTGGACAGTCTGGACACCATGCTTTTTGTCAGTGGTCGAGGCATGGGCAGTTCCTTGCCCAAAAACCGGTTTTGCCAAAAAGAAAATAACCTGCAAGTGGGGTGTCTTTGATGCTCAGCATTCTCTCAGGGATGGATCAGTGCTGCCAGAAGGAATTGTGTCTGATTTCAACAGAACCCTAAGTTATTTAAATGCCATGTTTTACAGCTCTTTGAAGTGGTTGAAGATAACCTATATATGTAGAATACAATCTCTATGTATCTAAAGAACCTGATTAGTCTAACTATAAGCATGACAAACATGGATGACTATTGACCTATAATTAATTCTTGATACCTGTATAACTTAAAGACTAAGACTTCATATTATAATATTAAATAATTTTTAAACAACTGTGCAGCAAATGAGGACAATGGCCTCAAAATGTAAACAATGTATACGTATCTTGATCAAAGGTAGAAATGTATAATACCATATGATAAATATTTCCTAAAATAGTATCAATATAAAAAGTCTTAATCAGAGGTAGAAGCATGCATGCATACAATATGACAAAATAACTTTGCCTAGGTGTACAAATATTGCAAATAGAAATAGGAGCACACTCAAGATATCAAATATAATTTGAATTTTTATTAATATACAAGAAAGCTACACCAATGTAAATTGTCTATAAATATTATCTCACATATATTCACTCTATTACTTACTATTATTATTATTATTAGTGTGAGTAAGCTCACACTAATCTACCTATTTGTTGAGCCAAAATTATCTCAGGGCCTGTACCTCAAGGCCTGTAGGACAGAGAAAAGCCTGGCTCAAGTTTGAAGGATAGTCTCAAAGCCACGGAGTAAGGATGAGGCAGCAAAATTTAGGTAGAAGCCCCTCCAGCCAGAGGAAAGGCTTGGCTGTCTCTCATTGGCTGGAGGTACACCACCCCCCATCACTTGATGTCACTTAACCTATATCAGCTGATACAGTAATAAACTGAGTTCCTGCTTTGGCTTGACTCCCTATCATGTCTGATTGTCCTGTATCATGGGTCTGCAGATCTGATTGTCCTGCATCATGGGGCTGTGGAATGGGCAGATTGCGCACTCACCTTTCCCTGGGGAATAATGCTAAGGAGGCCTGGAAACAGGTGCTCAACGCGGGGCATCTGGTCCCAGGGCAAAGCTGGTGGTCAAGGTCAGTGGGACCCCACGATGGGTAATACAACTTTACACAAGAATGACCCAGCGCTTGAGACACTGAGATGTATGCTACTATCCCGAGGCCTGGAATTGTCAGAGTACAGTGTGATTTCCCTGGCCCCTGAGTACCCACTAGGAATCTTTTCTCATGGGACATGTGGAACTCGGTGGAGACTCTGGCCAGAGAAGGGTAAAAGCACTTTTATATACCCCACCATCGGGATTACATCCAACTGTTGCAGCCCTTAAGGCACGTTTTCACCCCACTGCTCTGCCTCCCCAATGGCAGGTAAGGAAAAGGTCAGAGATTGGGAGAGGTCTGGAGAATCCAAAAGTAATCAATTAACCAAAAGAACAGGAGAAACGGAGACAGATGAGAGGGAAGAACAAAAACGGGTGCGATTTACTGAAGAGTGGTCCCAGGGGGAAGGCAGAGGCAAAGACAACAAGGAGAGCAGATATTGTCTGTGATGAGGAGTGGCCACCTCCTTATGCCCCCAGCGCCCTGGAAAGGATAAAATGGGAGATGGGAAGGGGACAAATAAGGGGGCTCCTTCCTTGCCACAAGGGAATAAATACACACTTGGGTTGGGCTGGACAGAGACAGAGGAAAGTTCAGGCCTCTGATCCTCCTGGGGCCGTCTTCAATCCTCCTGGGACAAGATTTGTTAGAACAAATTAATGCTGTTATTACAACTGACCACCCAGCCTTTTATGATGATAAAACTAATCAAGATGTTATCAGGCAGACCCCCGATATCTGTATTCACCTCCAAAAGTGGAGGGCACTGCTCCCAGGGCCGCCCATTAGGTGGACACCTGGAAAGCCAGTATGGGTGGAGAAGTGGCTATTACCTGAACTTAAACTTAAGATGCTCAAGGAAATCACCAGAAATCTGTTTAAAGAAGGACAGAGAAGGCCCTCGATGAGCCCCTGGAACACCCTGTGTTTGTGATACATAAGCCTAATGGGACCTGGAGAATGTCACAGGACCTACAAGCAATCAATGCCCATATGGAGCTAATAGGGGCCCCTTTATGGGGCTTCCCTTGGGCCCCAGCAATCCCCTCCCAGTTTCACATCACTGTAATTCATCTAAAGGACTGCTTCTTCTCAATTCCTCGTCATGAGGAGGATTGTGAAAAGTTCACCTTTTCCGTTCCTACAGTTAACTCCTCTCTACCTGACGAGAGATATGAATGACTGTTCTCCCACAGGGAATGGCCAATAGTCCAGCCTTTTGCCAACAATGTTTGTATAGTACCCTCTCTCCTTATTTTGACAAAGATAATACCCTTCTATGTGTTTATATGGATGATCTAATCATTGGGCATTTGGAGGACTCAGGGCTAGCTCCCTGGGTAACCACCATTGTTGATACCCTCCAACAACATGACTTTAAAGTAGCCCCAAACAAAATACAAAAGGTACCTCCATTTCATATATTGGAATCCCAGTTAACACTCACTTAAGCCAAAGTGAATGGACCCCAGTTAATCCTGCCTGAGTTTCTCACTTTATTGGAGAGAAATGAACTGGGTAAGGCCCTGGCTGCCTATAGAGACTGGGAGACTAGACGTGTTATATGATTTCCTAAAAGTGGGAAAACCTTATGAGATCATTTCATTGCCCCCTGAGGGTCATCAGGCACTCACTGAATTTGTCAACAAGCTCCATCAGGCTTCTTTGATGAGATATAATCCTAACATTCCAATCCAAGGCTGGATAGTATTAGGGAAAAAGACCATGCTGGCTGCCGTTGTTCAGCAGTCACAACCACTAGAATGGGTACACACCACCCAGGGGTTAGTGAGAGGATCCTTCCACCTAACCTTTAGGCAGGGCCTTATGGTAGGGATCCCCAATGTTTCTAGAATCTATTTTGTTCATCTGATTTTTGAAAATTTAAAACATTGATGGTTGATAATGACTTTTGCAGTTGTAAACAAGGGGAGACTTCTCCCCCTTTTTGTTTTTATAAGAATTTCTTTAAGATATTGGTGATGTCTTTTGACAATCACTTGACCCTGAGGCTTGTATGGGGTCCTGGTGGTATGGGAGAATTCTATTAATGTTTTACTTATAAAACAGGGTCTGTTGTTCATATTGACCTGTTGTGGTAGTCCTAACATAGCAAAACATTTTAAGAAGTGGCTTTTGACATGGGCTGCCTTTTCCCCTGAGTGGGTGCCTTTTCCCCAGCATACCTTAGAGTATGTGTCTATGATCACAAACATGTATTTTAACTTGCCAAATGGAAGGTAATGTGTTACATCTGTTTGCCAGATGATATTGCATCTTAACCCTCTTGGGTTCACCCCTAGCCCTTGTAAGGGGGGGGGGGGGGGGGAGAGAAACTGTTGTTCTTACATGTATGAACAATTCTCTTTAATTCTGTTGTGGGGATCTGGGAGTATAGGTATTTGAGTCCTCTCCAGTTGACATGAGTTAAGTCATGCATTTGGGTAGTATTTTGTATGGGCAGAGTTGAGATCTCTATGAGACAGTTCCCTGAAGCTGCAGCATCCACAGCAGCATTCCCTTGGGAAGTGAGGCCAGGGAAGTTTGGGTGTCCTCTGAGATGTTGAATATATATATTTTTTATATCTTCTAAGAGTGATCTGAGTTGTATCATCAAGGCAGAAGTAGGATTAGCATCCAGTCTGATATAGGCATAGGGTAAGTGTGGCAGTAGATTCACCACCTAAGTGCTGTCTGAATAGAGGTTGCAGGGTTCTGGGACCTCATGTAGGGCAATATATATAGCCATCATTTCCTTATATTGAGTGGATCCCCCACAAAGGAGAATTTTGGTAATCTTTGCCTTGGTTCCCCCTACAGAGAAAACTACAATGATGGCCCCACTTTTCCTACCATCTGTGCAAACAGTGAATGCTTGGGGCAGGAGCCTAGAAGAAAAGACTAAGATTACTGCAGTAAAATCTTTTGTTCCTTGTGGAAAACTTAAATATTATTCATATAGACATATATGCAACAAAAGATATGATATAGACAAAAATAGGTATGGAGAAAAGTAAAATTTTCCCAAAATCTTTCTTTTGTCTTTCCCATATCAGATGGCTCCTGACATGAGACAGAAACTATAAATTTTTCTTTAACAACATGCTTGGATTTAGAGAAGGATAACCATTGTCTAACTCCAAAGCCTGATTTGATTTTTTTAAGTGAATCTATTACTCTACTGGTTAAGAGATATAAATATATATGTACAGAGAATGAAATATTACCCTGCAGATAACTTGTCTGCCTAAGTCATTTTTCTCTTTGTTTTGTGATCCTTTCTGGATGACTACTGATCTTTTCCTCTTTAGGCATCCGAATATCCAGTGTCTCTTGACTTTTTTTGAGATGAGTATTTTCCTGCAAAGACAAGAACAGAACCCTGTCCCAACCCTTATGAGGTTTCCTTACCGTCTGTATGGTACTCAGCTCTGTGGATGTGCCATCATTTTGCATTCTCAAGAGGTTTCTCTTTTTCAAACTGAATCTTTATTAATGTTGATGGTATCCATATCTTTTCTTCTCCTGTGGAAACAAGAGTGAAACCGCTTCACCAACATATCATATCTCCTGGTTTCCAATCTGAGGTCAACACATCCTTGAACTACACTGGCTGATTTAATTCAGAAGGCTTATTTTAATTATCCAATGTCTCTCTGCTGCCATTGTTCCTTTCTCATTCGCATTAAGAAAATTCAAGGTTAACAAAGCATTGTGCAATCCATTTCTGGAGGTATTTTCCATTCCTTTCTGTTTAACATATCATTTATAGCTTGATTTGATCTTTCTATAACTGCCTGGCCTGTAGAATTGTTTGTTAAAACTGTAATATGCTTTATGTTATAATAAGCAAAAACTGTTTTATTTTCTTACATACATATGCTAGACCATTATTTGTCTTTATTTGTGCAGGTATACCCATGATGGCCATAACTTCTAATAAGTGTGTGATTACTGAATCAGCCTTTTCTGAGCTTAAAGCAGTTGCCCATTGAAAACTAGAATAAGTGTCAACGGTGTGGTGTACATATCTTAATTTTCCAAAATCTGCAAAGTGAACATATTCATCTTCTAGATTTCATCCCTTTTAATAGTACCCTTTGGGTTACTTCCTGCAGGTAGTAGTATTTTGTTATAGAAAGAGCAAGTAGGACATCTTTTTATAATCTCCTTAGCTTGTTGCCAATCAAATAGAAAACTTTTTCTTTAAATCCTTGATATTGGCATAATTTTTCTTATGAAATTCTGAGGCCTTCAGCACACTTCCAATTAATAATCAGTTTCTGCATTACCTTGTGCTAGAGGACCTGACAGAACTGTATGGAATCAGATGTGTGCTTTGCATATGAAACAAAGCCTATTCCTGATTATATTTTGAAACTGAATGAATAATAAAGTCAATTCTCTATCGTGTGGTATAAATTCAGCAGTTTCAAAATACAAGACAATTTTTTCTGCATATTATGAATCAGTAACTATATTGAGAGGTTCTTTAAAATCCCTTAGTACTGGAAAAATAGGATATAATTTTGCCTTTTGGAAGAATGATGAAGGCTTTGTTCCACCTTACTTAAGTCTTCTGATTTGTAGCCTGCCTTTCCTGATTTATTTGCATCAATACAACGTGAACATGTTCCAGTTATTGGTGTGTCACTTACAGTTCAGGGAAAGATTCAAGTAGCTATTTTTAGAAGGTTAATTCTTTCACTTTGGGGATAATTGTTATTAATCTTTCCTAAAAATATTAGCACAAACTCTTTGCCAGGGTTTATTGTCTTCCTATAATTTTTTAAAATTTCATCAGTGGTTAAAGGCACTAAATTCCCTCTTGGGTCTATTCCTGCTAGTTGACAAAGTCTTAATTTTTTATAATTAATTCAGAGACCTTTCCACATAATTTTAATTTTTTACTTGGTTTATGTGTTAAGAAGATTCATTCTAAGATAATCTCCTCTGCATTAAATTCCAGTAGGGTAAATTCTGGAAGGGAATAAGTCTAGAATGCAATTAAGATTTGGATTCACTATATCTGCATGTGCCTCCTGTAGCTTCTCTTCAACAACAGTTATTTCATTCTCTGTTTCAGCGCTTAATTCCCTGGGACTATTTAAGTCTTTGTCACCATCTAACATTTTGTTTAAATGAATTATTAGCTCAGGTTTTATCCCAACAGTCAGTCACAGACTGGAAATGTCTCCTAATAATCTTTGTAAGTCATTAAGAGTTCACAATTGGTTTCTCCTAATTTGTGTATAATGTGTTCTAATTTTCTGTAAACCCATTTTATAACCTAAGTAATGCCAATTTAGGCAAAACTGGCTTCATTTCTTCAAAAATTCTTTCTAAGGTATCTGTATTTGAATCAGACAGCAAAATGTCATCCATATAATGGTAAATAATAGATTTAGGAAATTGTTTACATATTATTTCCAATGGTTGACTCACAGAGTTTTAGAACAGAGTGGGGCTGTTGAGCATTCCCTGTAGGAAGATAGTCCACTGATATCTCCTAGTAGTCTGAGAAGCATTACAAGTAGGCACTGTGAAGACAAATTTTTTTCTTTGTCCTTTTCTTGTAAAGGTATGATGAAAAAAACAGTCTCTTAAATCAGTAGCTATTAAGAGGCCATCCTTTACATAATAGGGAAGGCAAAGGAATTCCAGGTTGTAGAGGGCCCATGAGTTGAATTACCTTGTTGATGGTTCTTATATCTGTAACCATTCTCTACTTTCCAGATTTCTTTTTAACAATAAATACAGGATAATTCAAAGGGTTGATTGATTCTTCAATATGGTGAGCATCTAGTTATTTCTGTACCAGCTACCAGCTGTTTTAAAGCCAGCAGTTTCTCTTCTATTAAAAGTCATTTAAAAAAAAATAAATAAATAAAAAGTCATTTTAAACCCATACTGGTTTCCCAGTTAACCATTTTAAAGGTAGGGTTGTTATTACCTCTAAAGGTTTGCTATTTGTTTTGTGTTCTTGTATGCCTGAAGGGCTGGTGACTATAAAAGTACCTTATAATTGTCTTCTCAAAAATATGAGTCTTTGGGACTGCAGAAATGTTAATCTGGGTATTCCATTGCTGCAACAGTTCATGATCCCATAAATTCACTATGACATTAGGTACATATGGCCTCAGCCTTCCTTTCTGTCCTTCTGGCCCTATGCATTCAACACATCTCATGCTTGGTTTCACTTGAGATAGGGTTCATCTTGAAGAGACCAATTCACATTCCAAGATTCTAAAGTATTAATAGTCACACTCATACCTGTGTCCAGAATTCCCTAAATTGCAATGTTATTTATATGCACTCTTAGCTTTGGTCTTTGATCATTTATAGAAGTCTGCCAAAACATATGTTTACTATTTCCTATTGGAATTTTTTATTCATTCTTCATGTCTATTCCATCATCAATAACAGTATGATTTTTTAGAGTAGTCACTGGAATTTTAATTTTCTTGGTGAGACATGTTCTCCACAGTGACTGGGAATGACTGGACCACGTTTGATATGGGGGCCAGCGAGAATCCTCCCAAGGTAGTTTCCAATGGTATCAGGTTGCCTTGTCTGTCTTATGTTGATCTACATTCATTGGTCCAATGTCAGCTTTTGGCACATCTCCTATATAATACAGAAGTTTGAGACATTCTAAATTTGCCATACCCAGAGAAGACATTATTTCTAGGAATTCCTTGCCTACATTTTTCCCCAAATGTCATATTCTACCCCAATTAAATCATTTGGCAGTTTGTTGTCTCCCCATTGGAAATTGCTTCTTCTTCCCAAGCCTTAGTGTTATAGTCAAATGTTATAGTCTCAACATTCATTACATGCAGAAACCATTCATCTATTGGTGCTGATATGACCTTTAACGACCCAAGAATCTTTTTGTATTCTAAGGTGGCAATTTCAAAAGCCAGAGATTTAATAAATCTTACTTCTGGGTCTGTTACTCCTATTTATACAGCCTCAATTAATCTTTTTTTCTCAATTAATCTTTGTAAAAAAAATGTCACCAAAAGTTCTCTGTGGCCCTGTTTAACCCTGGTATATGATTCAATTTTTTGTTCTAGTTCCTGAATCCTGTCCCAAGCATTTAAAGCTGCTGTGTGGCATAGAGACATGGTGTGTTCATCATACAGAGCCTGGTCCTTTAGATCTGTGTAATAGCCCTTAGTAAGAATTTGATCTTGCAAAGCCTCAAATCCTTTGGTTTTCCTTTGTTCTAAAATTTTTGCCTCTTCTCACTAGTAGCATGTCCATAGCATCTGTGATCCATCTTTGAGGACTGCTTAAACTAACTGATGCCAATCGTGTGGGATAGCCTTATTGCTTGAAGCCCCCATTTTCACCATTTCTCTAACAAATGGTGAATGCAAGCCATAAGATACTATTGCTTGCTTATTTTCCTTTAGCTCATTCATACTTAAAGGTTGCCATTTTCATTCTTTGAATCCTTTAGGTTATTTAGTACTGGAAGACTTGTCAGAGGAGATTACAGGGTATGTAGCTAACACTCTTGGTAATTCATTCTTGACTCTGACACATACTGGTGGTGCTAAATCCAATTCTTGTACCTTTTCTCCCTGCTTATCAATTCCAATTATTTCCTCAATTGTTTCAAATCTTTTTACTGCTGCCTTTTGTAAAGTCTGAATCTCCTGTCTTACATTAAGTTCTAGTGTACTCATTGATTCATTTAGCTTCTGGTCCTTATTCTGCACATATAATTCCAAGTCATGAACTTTGTCCACTAATGATAATGTCTCATCCTTGGGCATCATTTGGATGGTGTGTATATTACCTTCCTGGACAGATACCCTATCTGTTAACCTATCATAGCCTTTTAACAGATTTCAATTGTTAAATTCAATAGCATAAATTCTTTTAGATAATTTCTCAGCACCATTTGACATGGACTGCATTTTGTCTGTCAAATTAATGTTACCCTTTTCAATGATATTAATTTTTCAGCCAGCTGTTCATTATTAGTCTGTAAAGGCTGTATTATTTCTAAAAGTGCCTTGATAAAACCATTTTCTTAAGGATATAATATGAAAAACAAAGCAAATCCCCCAAATTAAATAAATAGATGTATAAAAATCACATAAAACTTGCAGTATATCATCCATAGTGTAAGAAAAATGGTTATTATATTACTCAATGGTAATATTGTCTGTCATCACATAACTTTCAGATTTATTAATCCACTTAACTCCTTCAGGAAATTTCAGTGAATTGTTGTAAGGTGTAACAATCCTTATTGGCCTGCAGGTGTTGCAGTTGCAACCACATGGCAGAGAGATGGCAGAAAGATGCAACCAGCATGCACATTACTCAACTTATATATTGACAAATATGCTTTGCTTGACAAATTGAAGAGCAATTATCAAGAGCAATTAAAGCAATTCCATACACAGAGAGAGTTTTTTTGGTGATCCAAATCAGAATGAAACCCAATGTTTTCTGTCAGTTGTGAGCCATGATGTGCACAGCCACTGGATGTAATGCTGTGGTGATTGTGGTGTGAAAAAAAAATGGCAAGATGCTACAGGGAAAGGCGGGGTCCTGGGCAGTGGCATGTGGGCCATGGTCAAGAAAAGTACTCAGGCTGGCCAACCAGGGAGTGCAGTGGTGGGGAGTGTCAGTCCCAGTAAGTGTGGACTTGTTTCCACATTGGGCAGCAGTTGATGGGGAACATGGCCGGTGGAGGGGAACATGCCAAATGAAGGAGAGTGTGCAAGATGAAGTAATCTCACACTAGCTCTGAATAGGGTATAATAAGGGGTTCTTTATTTAAGGGGGGAAATCACAGATCACAACAGGGAACAGGAATGGACTCCAGGATCAGGTGTGTGGGAGAGGAGTGAGAGAGAATCAGTAGGCAGGTTTGCACACTTTTGATAACCAAGGCCATGTCCAACCTGGTCCAGCCTCTCAAAGGTCATTGACTGAAGGAGGTTCCCCCATCATATATTAGCATGTGTATATATAAAAGAAAATACAATATGAAGTTATATTCAACCATAGAGCGTTATGTCATTTGCAAGAAAATGAGTGGAACTGGAGATTATCTTGCTAAATGGAATGCTAGACTCAGAAAGACAAATAACAGATTTTTCTCACATAAGGAATCTAGATTTTTACACACATATGCATGTGCATACATGCACACGCATGCACACACATGCCTTGTACGTAGAAGGTGGACCACTTGGGTACAGGAAGGGTCTAGTAAAAGGATGGAGGGGGGAATAAGAGGGTCATAGGGTGAATATGGTAAAAGAGCTTGATAAACTTGTATAACAATTGTATGTAGGAAAAGGAAATGCTATTCTGAAATCTATGCTTTGTACAGTGAGTTTACATTAATGAAGAAAAGAACCACAGGTAAGGTGAGCACAGAGAGACTGAAAGCAGCTTCTTCAGCAGTCTACTGAAGCTCAGAACAAGGGGGGCATGGATACAGGCCCTACCACACACATTACTCCCAGATCTCACCCTGGCTCCTGGAGAGCCAGGACAGGTGTGCTTCCGTAACTCGGACCAGGGCCTGGTGGAGTCAGGCACAGGCAGGCTCTGCTTTAGGAGGGAAACAAGTGAGATTCACTAGCTTGGAGGCCTGCAGAGCTTGAAAAACAACAAGCCAATTTGCTGAAAAGGTGCCAGGCGAGCACAGGCAGAGATGGGGCGTACTGGTTGCTGCCTGCCTCACAGCAGGCTCTCTCAGCACCCCAGGCTCACAGCCATCACGAGAAGGAAGGAGAGAGAAAGAACTTTATTTCAGAGGCTGAATCTTCATGCTAGAATGACGAAAAAGCACTTGAGGTGAGAATTACATTTGTTGCCCCCCATCTGGGAGTGTTTATTGAACAGCAGCCGGGTCAGTGCACAGAGTCTGAGACACAGGGTCCTAAGTAATGGATTAGTGAAACAGCCTCCCAGTCTCTCCCAGAATATTGTGTGTTTGAAACTTGATATTCTCTCTCTCTCTCTCTCTCTCTCTCTCTCTCTCTCTCTCTCTCTCTCTCTCTCTGTGTGTGTGTGTGTCTGATTCTTTTTCTCTCTGTCTCTCTCTCTCATCAGTGATATGGAGGTTTTGTTTTTAGGTTTAGAGTACTGGGTCATAACTTCCACTCAGGGTCCCATAATGGATAGCTGTGATTGCCTTCCAATATGAAAGACAACTAAACAGAGAGGGAAATGCCCTGAGGGCCAGAATCTTCTCTTGATTCTGAGTCCAGAGAAGTGAGGCTATTAGTCAGATGACCAGGCCCACATCCCTGGTACCCAAACCATGGTTCTGCAGGGAGATGGTGCTGCAGGGGGATGGTGCTGAAGGGGCATGGTGCTGCAGGGACATAGTGCTGCAGGGGGATGGTGCTGCAGGGGCATGGTGCTGCAGGGGCATGGTGCTGCAGGGGCATGGTGCTGCAGGGGCATGTTGCTACAAAGGGTTTATTTCACAGCCTAGGTGAGGAAGTGAGCAAGCTTCCTTCATATACC
The DNA here is from genome assembly GCF_014885135.2 of Alexandromys fortis. Classification (NCBI taxonomy): domain Eukaryota; kingdom Metazoa; phylum Chordata; class Mammalia; order Rodentia; family Cricetidae; genus Alexandromys; species Alexandromys fortis. The sequence goes on along the minus strand of NW_026068068.1, from coordinate 1,261,551 downwards.
TTCTCCCGGTATATACACTCTGCTTTCCAATGTGTAATGTAGGCTGTGTAGGTGAAGACCCACCTGGGAGTGGGCAGCTCATATGCCAGCAGATAGACAGGTTGACAGTTCGAGGTGTTAGATGAACTCAAATGTGTTCTATTTGGGAACACCTAACTCTGACAGGACCTGTAGGAAAATGATATGCTTTAAAAAGTGGTTTTGACTTATAATTTCTTTTTATAAAAATATTGAAGAAAACACACAAACAAGCAGAAGCCACCAGGCCCTGTCGCAGCCTCCCTGGGAAGGTCAAGAACACTTGGTCGCAGTGGAAATGAAGCCACATGTGCTACCCACAGTAAGATAAACAAAGCCTCATTCAAGGGCCAGTTCTATCAGCAAAACACAGCCCGTGGGGACCAGATCATCATGGCTATTCAGGTAGTGCCAGTTATGTGCAGCCACTCACCAGATTCTCTGGGCAGTGGAGACCCTACTGAGAGTGGAGAGGGCTGTGGGCACATCCTGTACTAGACACAGGGAAGAAACTCAGGACGCCGAGGGTGGGTAAAGGCGGCTGCATGTATGGCCAAATTGTTCATATGCAGCTTGCATAGAGGTTAGAAGATAAACTTTCCAGTGGGGAGCTGAGGGGTTGCTGGGTTACCTTCATGGCGGACCACACTGGCGACATTTATGAAGATGAGCATCAAGTGTTTGCTGTAGGATGTTCTTCCAGCATCTCTGAGCCCCTGGACTCTGAGAGGGGTGTGGGGAGCTGGCGGATTTGTTGCAGTTGTTGTTTTGAGATAGGATCTGTTCTGTAGCCCATGCTATCCTGGAAGTTGCAATCTTCTACCTCAGCCCCCCAAGTGCTGGGGTCACTGGTGTACCTCCTCACACCCAATGGGTGGACAATTTCAGTGTCAAGGAAAGGCCCCTTACAGGAGTGCCTGAGCTGAGCTACAGCAAGACCACCTGGTCTTCTGCAAGGGCTTCGTTTGTCTTTTCTTTGATCTAACACAGGAAATCAAAGATGACCGATGGGGGCCCCAGACTTGTCATACATGCCTGCACATGTCATCTTACAGGGTTATGAAACTGAGACCTGGGTAAGAAGAACAGACATGGGTCTCCAGGGAGGCCACTCTGCCAGCTAACCTGCTTACATTTCCTTCAACCATTCAAACTTATTAACCCTGGGATTTTTCTAGAGAAATATGAGTTCTTTGCTGCTACATCTATGTGTACAAGGAAAAGGCCAGGTGCCTCTCAGGGGTTGTGCGTTGCTTTACAAGAGAGTAGCTGCTTACTCTGCAGGGAAGATAGCTTGGGGACATTTTACTAATGCTCTGGGAAGTCGTTAAACTTCTGAGATTCTGAGATCAGTGGAAGGAGGAAGCTGGAATCTGAACTGACTTTACCAGGATTGCCTCCCTGGTAGAGCTGGCCCACTGACTTCTAGGAGACGACAGCAGGGGGCGATCCGGCCGCTCAGCTCACAGGGCCTGTGCATGGCAGCTCTGTCTGGACCGTGCTGAGGACAAGGCCTGAGGACATGGCCCACCAGCATGGGAGGACACTCTCAGGCCCTCACATGGGTGAAGAGCAAGGTGAGGAGGCTGCATCCATCTATCTGCTGGTGCCACCACTCAAGTGAAGCTTCCCGGTGAGAGTGACCTTAGACTGGCATTTTATTGTGACAAAGAGAAAGCAGGAAGTTAAATGTTTACTTGGAGAAAGTACCGGCAGTTTGCCTAATCACACTAGGTGTGAATTGCGGGTGAGCAGGCTGTGGACCTGTCCTCCCAGCTGGGCAAAAGGGCTTTGGCTTTGCTCACAAGCCCACCCTGCCTGCTGCCCTTCTGTGGGCAGTGGCCTCCCCTCGCGTCTCTACTACAGACACTGGCTTCTCTTACGACCTGCAAACTTATTGCAAACTTGCTGTCCTCAAGGAGCCCAATCTCGGAGCAGCCTCTTCAGCAAGGTGCTGATTGCAGGCCCACCTGTGACCCATGAACTACAGTGCATCTGTGCTGGGGACCCACACAGCACCGTGTGCCTCTCCCCAGTGGCTTGCTGAGTGCCCAGTGTCTCAGGGCTGTGCTCATCTCATGCCCTGGGCTCCCCAGAGCCAGGGTCAGTGATAGGTTGGCATTGCTGGTGCTGGGAGTACTGTGGCCAAGACTCAAGGTATATGGGTGTGTATAGTTCATCACATCTCAGCATCTGTATTCCTCTTCACAGATGAGGAGCAGAGGCAGCGCCTGAAGTGTCCTGCCCAAGGTCGCAATGCGGAGCTGCCTGGAGTGTGCACCCTCTTCCCAGTGACTTCAAGGAAACCAAGAAGGGTATTTATGTATGAATGTATTTGTGCAAGTTCATGTGTGCATGTGCATGTAAATACATATTTGTTCATGTTCATGGGTGTGTGTTCATGTATATTATATGTGTGTGTACTTGTACACATTCATGTGTGCACCTATGGATTTGTAGGTGTGTGTTGTATATGGAAATCTGAGGTAGTTACTGTCTTCCTCATTTATTTATCTGTTATTTATTTATTTTTATTTTATGTGTGAATGTTTTGCCTACATGTGTGCATTCTACTATTTGCATGCCTTGTATCCATGGAGGTCAGAAGAGGGTATTGGAACCCTGGAACTGGAGTTATGGTTGGGTCCTCGGCAAGAGCTGTAGGTGTTCCCAGACACTAGCCTATCTCTCCAGCTCCACCTCAGTTTTGGAGACAGGGTTTGTTATTGACCTTAGAGCTCTCTGATTGATGAGGCTGGTTGGTCAGTGAGCTCCAGGGCTCTGCTTGTATCTACCTTCCAGGGTTGGGATTGCAGGTGTGTGCAGCCATGCCCAGTTTTTCTAGATGCAGCAGGGAGCAAACTCAGGTCTCCATGCTTCTGTGGAAGCCCTTTACTGACTGAGCCTAACGGCTCTGTTCCAATGGTGGTTAATAAACTCACTAATATTAAAAACCTGAGAATAATAAATTGATGTACCAAAGGATGTGCTAAACTCGCTTAGGAAATATTAAGTCACACAGAGAATTTAGCTAAAGTGGTACCCCTGGTTCTTTTAGCAAAAGAGCATAATTCTACAAAGCATGAAGGACAATCTTGGTTAACAGCTGCCTGGTAAAAGTACCTTTCTAACTGTGACAGTGTTGTTGAATTGTGAATCTTCCCATTTGTCCAAACAACCAAACTTTGGCATATTTTTTTGCCTCTAAGAAACATTTTTAATGGCTCAAAATGTAATCGAGGACTGTGAAACTCTATATGCTGATGGGATTGCTGTTCAAGGCTGGTTCTCTTGTGTAACTAGAACAGGACATGCACTATTTTATTAAAGAGTTTTTCCTTGTCAATCTCTCAATGGTGGAGTGCTTTCTTGCTGAGAACGCACGCTACATGATGAGTAACATCACTACTGCTGTGCTTCTGGGTCCTAGTTAGCTTCTTTGTCAACTTAACACAAGCAAGAGTCATTTGAGAGAAGGGAACTTCAGCCGAGAGAATGCTTCCACCAGGCGGGCCTGTGGGTAAGTCTGGAGGACATTTTTATTTTAATTAAAATTTGATATGGGAGGGCCTAGCTTACTGTGGGTATCATCACTCCTGGTCTGGTGGTTCTGGATGATGTGAAAAAGCAGGCTGAGCAGGTCGTAGTTTGCAAATCAGTAAGCAGATCCTCCATGACCTCTGCTTCTCTTCCTGCTTCCAGGTTCCTGCCTTGAGTTTCTGTTCTGACTTCTTTGATGCTGGACTATGATGTGGAAGTGTAGCAATGCAAATCCTTTCCTCCCCAGGGTGCTTTTGACTATGGTGTTTTTTAAAAGCAAGAGAAATTCTGAGTATCTGTATTCTATGGTAAGCCTGTTTTTGTACAGGTCAAGCCAGACAGTGACCTCCCCAACACAGCAAGGCCTTTTAGAGTGTGAACTGGAGTTAGCGAGATGGCTAAGTGTTTAAAAGCATTGACTGTTCCTCCCGAGGACCCAGGTTCAGTTCCCAGCACCACATTGTAACTCATAACTGCCTGTAACTTACTCCTGGAGGATCTGACATCCTTTTCTGACCTTTGTAGGCAGCAGACACACATGTGGTGAACATAGATATGTACAGGCAAAACACTCATATACATAGATAATAAATAAATCTTGAGTGTGAACTGGAGATATACTGTCTGATATAAAAGAGAAAAAGAATTTAAAGTCTGAAAGTGTGAAGATTATGGTGTTTCTGCCCTGGGTGGCAGTGGCCCTTACTTAAGCCTGGGGATGGTGACGACTGAAAATGGACCTGTGACAGTGTCCTGTAGGTAACAGAATGGCACCAATCCCATCCAAGGAAACTCGTTCTTGAACGTTGACTGTGGATTGAGGCCACTCCCTCTCACGGTTAATATGCAGCCCCTGGGGCAGGTGCTTGGTGTGCATTTGCTTAGCGATGGATGTGCTGGACAGGTAGGACAAGATTAAGGTCCACTTCTAGGGGTCAGATGTGCCTTCCCCTGTTCACAATGCTGTAAAACTAATCTTTCTGGGTATTAAATGCCCAGTCTTATTATAAAGGTTTGGAAGTAGGAAACCAAGAAACCATTATCCTGCAAGTCCACCTGGTGTTGGAGGAAGCAATTACCCAAGTGGCTCCTCCAAGGGCACCTTCCCTACATGCACAGAACACAGATCACCGTGTGTGCTGGCTAGGTTTATGTCAAATGGCACAAGATAGAGTCATCTGAAAGGACAGAACTTCAATCAAGAAAAGGCATCCATAACATCCAGCTTAGGGCATTTCTTAACTAGTGGTCAATGTGGGAGGGCCTGGCCCTTAGCTGGTGCACCGTCCCTGGGCTGGTGGTCCTGGAGTCTACCAGGAAGCAGGCTGAGCAAGCCATGATATGCAGCCTAGGAAAGGGCACTCCTCCATGGCCTCCGCATCAACTCCGGTCTCCTGGTTCCTGCCCTGCTTGAGTTCCTGTCCTGGCTTCTTCCAATGATGGACTACGGTGTGGAAGCATAAGCCGAAACCCTTTCCTCCCCAGCTTTCTTTGGTCATGGCACTTTATCCAGCAGCAGTAGCCCACATAGGGTGCATTGTAAGTGTGGTTCTATGGGATTGCAGTGTGCATAGTGTTCTGTGAGAAAGGACTCCTTTTTCATACAGGGGTTGTTGCCAGTGTTTAATTTTACATGAAGTTAGAAGCCTAGAGAACATGAATATTTTAGATCCTTGATTTCAAAATTTTGTTTTTCTAGAATGTTATTAATTTGTACTTCCTCCGGCAGAACCGTCAACATTATATAGAAACAAATATACCCGGGAGGCTGCTTAGCCCTTGGCCAATCAGCAGAGAGAAAGAGGCACTTGATTGATGAAGGATTGGGATGGTTGCTTTTTATTATTTTTTTAAGTTATTGTACACGAGGGGTTCATTATGGAATTAGATACACATGTCATCGTGCTTGCTCCTCAATCTGTCCCCACGTCCACTGTCCTCTCCCTCCCCCGCTTACCACCCATTCCTCTCATATATTCCTGTCTGCCTTTGTGTCACAGGTATCCCATTACCCTCTCCTGACTCCCCGGCCCTTAGGCTGGATCCCATCCAGACCCCCATTCTAGTGTTATGACTCTCTCTCTCTCTCTCTCTCTCTCTCTCTCTCTCTCTCTCTCTCTCTCTCATTTTAGTCTAGATTCTACTTGAGAGAACACATGGCATTTGTCTGAGTCTGGCTCATTTCTCATACATAATTGTCTTCCATCTCATTCATATCCTCGCAAATGCCATGATTTCATTTTCTTTATAGCTGAATATAAAATCCTCACATGTCCATTAGTGTGCTGTGGGCATCAGGGCTGGTTTCACTTCCTGATTCTTAGTCAAGGATAAACACAGCTGAGTAGGCGTCTCTGTGGTGTGTGGACTCAAGGGGTCTGTGGGGCTATCTGGGAGCTGTACAGCTGGGTCATTCAGCAGTAGTTCTGGTTTCAGTTAAAATTATGTGTATGGGTGTTCTGCCCGCATGCCTGTGGAAGCACTGAATGCATGCAGTGTCTGCTGTGGTCAAAAGAGGGCGGTAGATCCCGTTACAGCTGGCTGTGAGTCGCCCTGTGGGTGCTGGAGTTGAGCTGCTGAGATAGCTCTTTAACTCCAGTGTTTAGTTTTTTTGTTTTGTTTTTGTTTGTTTGTTGAGAAATCACCGCACTGACACCTGCAGTGGTTGCAACGGTTTGCACTCCCACCAGCTGTGCATCAGAATTCTACGTTCGCATCCCTTCCGGCATTTGCTGTAGTTGTTTCCATGATGGCCATTGTTCTGGCTGTGAGGAGATTCTCACCACAGTTCTAGTTTGCATCTCTCTGTTAGCTGAGGGCTCCACACACCTTGACAAGCAATCGTTGTCTGTTTGGATTTCTTATATTGAGAGCTGTATACAGTTCTTCCTTCAGTCTGTTGTTGTTGTTGTTGGGTTTATTTTGTTGTTGTTTTGGTTCTTGTTATTTAATTTTTAATTTATTACTAGAAAATTACACATACACACACACACACACTGTATCAATCATACCCATCCCTACTCCCTCCCATCAACTCCCACAATGTATCTCCTTTCCTCTTCATGTCTTATCTCTTGTTTTCTGAATAACCCATGGAGTCTAGTATCCACGTGCTTATGAGGATGGGGTGACGCTGGGACATGGGCATAGGAGAGAGTCACATCCCCTGGAACTGGAATTACAGAAGGTTGTGAGCTACCATGAGGTGTTGGGAAAATTTGGGCCCTCTACACGAGCAGCAAATGCTTTTAACTCCTGAGCCATCCCTCTAGCCCTTTGACCTTTCTTAACTCTCCTGAAAACATCTTCTTGGGCCCAGTGAACATCAAACAGGGCCTCTCTTATACCCACTTCCTCAGCGTTTCCTGTTCTCCTCCTCTGTTGTTTTCCAGTCCTCCATGACCGCAGCTGGTGGTGGCCAAGTGTCTCCAATGGCTCGCATGAGCCAGGCTGACACGTACTTCTTCAGGTTAGGCAGTCTTTGTCTCAAGGAGGGCTGGATGACTACTCAATTTCTCTGCTCCCACAGTACTCATACTGATTCAATTCATCTCCATGGTCTAAGCCCCGTGAGCCAGACTGAGCCAGACTCTTCCACCGTTTGTTTAAAGTCTTCCCAATCCCAGCAGCTCTGGTGCAGAACATTCCCCGACTATTGTAATTTCCACCAAGCTATTGTTAAGGCCTCAACCCTTCCTTTGTAGGACATAAGGGGTTTCTTCCGTCACTTTCTTCTCACTCTGCCCCTTTTCACCCACCATGGGACACCAGTTTCAGGACCCTAGGAAGGCTTCATCACAGAACAGAAAAAACTCCCATAAAATGATTAAACGGAAGGGGCTTCAATCTAGGTAACAATCAATTGACAGCAGTGCACACAACAGAGACCTCTTGCTGAAGACTGAGCCCTCTGAAAACATGCCTCTTCCTGAAGACTGACACACAGGACACAGACTGAGAGTCACACAGATCACAGAGAGAGTCACACAGGACACAGACTGAGTCACACAGGACACAGACTGAGAGTCACACAGGACACAGACTGAGAGTCACACAGGACACAGACTGAGAGTCACACAGGACACAGACTGAGTCACACAGGGCACAGAGTGAGTCACACAGGACACAGACCGAGAGTCACACAGGACACAGACTGAGAGTCACACAGGACACAGATTGAGAGTCACACAGGACACAGACTGAGAGTCACACAGGACACAGACTGAGTCACACAGGACACAGACTGAGAGTCACACAGGACACAGACTGAGAGTCACACAGGATACAGACTGAGATGATGGAGCAAGGACATTGGTTAATTATAATAAAGAAACTGCCTAGGCCCCTTGATAGGCCAACCCTTAGGTGGGTGGAGTAAACAGAACTGAATTCTGGGAGAAAGAAGCTTAGTCGAGGAGTCGCCATGGTTCTCCCACTCCAGACAGACGCAGGTTAAGATCCTCCCTGGTAAGCCACCTCGTGGGCTATACAGAATATTAGAAATGGGTTAGAACAATATGTAAGAGCTAGCCAATAAGAGGCTACAGATAACGGGCCAGGCAGTGTTTAAAAAATACAGTTTCCGTGTAATTATTTCGGGGCATAACCGAGCCATGTGGGCGCCCGTGTGCCGGGGACGCAGCCCTGCCGCTCCTAAATCAACAGAGTGGCGCCCAACGTGCTAATGAACTCCATGTAAAACCTGACAGGGCTTAAAAAGGAGAGAGAGAATTTAAGACAGCTTTTTGCTGTTTCTGGGTTGCGTGCTGCAAAGAAATTGTCCTGACTGGGCAGCAGGAAAAAACTGGCTGTTTTAAAATGTGATGGGCTACATCCACTTAAAAACCTGAGAAGTCTTAAAAATAAGGGAGAGAGAGTTTAACACAGATTTTTGCTCTTTGTTGGTGGCGTGCTGTAGAGAAATTTACTGATTCAGCAACAGCAGCAGAAAAAAAGCTGCGTCATTTTAAAGCGCTGCTTCCTGGGGCTGTGCTGCCAGCGTGAACTCTGGCTTTAAAGCATTTGAAGGCTTTTATGGGACTGGATGTTTGTGTTCCCGCTTGGGATCGGAGGAGAGTGCTCTGAGACCCTGCAGATGACTCAGCGCTCCCAGCCTGCACCTGGGCAGAAGGCAGAATCAGGCTTAGGCAGGCGGAAGAGCATGGCGGATTCCTGCCGCCATACAGAGACGCGTTTTCAGTCTGCGCAGTGCTCTGCGTGTCAGATTTGGCTGTAACTTGGATGAAAAGAGTTTCTGTGCTGCACACTCAGTCTCAGAGTTAAACTGCTGACTGTGGCGCCAATATGGACTTGCTGTATGCCTGGAACTGTGCTCAGCTCAGGAGCACCAAATGGATCTGAGACAGGAGCAGCTGCTCCATGCTGAACTGTGCTGGCCTCAGGCAGGAACTACCGTAATTGCCATAATAACAGCACAGTTAAGGTTTAGACTGGGCAGGGCACAGGCGGTACCATATTACCTGTACATGGTGCAACTTAAGTTTTTAAGAAGTGCTCCTGGATAGTAAAAAAATTGCAGAGTCACAATAAAACAGATTCAGACAGACCACTAAATGAATCACAATGTTGGATGAGTTTATGTAGGCTTGAGAAAAAAAATAGAGAAAGAATAAAGTTAATGCCCTTAAAAAGGGGGGAGTAAAGTCTTTAAAGAGACAGAGTACAGAAGTACAGATAGTTATAGATTAAGAGAAATAAAGAAAAATAAGCCACGTAAAAATGGAAAATTCACAGAGAGTCTGTATTATGTTCATTTTGTTTTCTTTAAAATTTTTGACTGTAAAGGAGCTAAGTACAGAGAGACATTTCATTATATGGGCTGCTAAGCTAAACCTGCACATATGTTCTAAAGGTATCTTGACTTCAGAATTTGGATCTAAGGTTATGATGCTTTGGAAAAGTTCTTTTTTTGTTTTCACAGAGGATGTGACCCTGTGGATTGCATCTAT
>NW_026068068.1:1239617-1251260 GCF_014885135.2 Alexandromys fortis | reverse complement strand
AAGATGGATGCCCCAACAGTACAGAGGAACTTTGGGTGACTGTCCAGGCAGCGAGATGTCTCTGTCATTTCTAGAGTTTTCTTATTTCTTGTTTACTTAGGTAATATTATATCCTTCTGGAGTCTTTGATGGAGTTGAAGAATGAATATAGTTTTCCTTAGTTGTGATAAGAGATAAAATAGATATAAATATTGTAACTATAATTCTTGCTTGATAACTGTTTTGTTATATGTAATTTTGCTATGTTAAGTTAAAGCCTTCTTTTTTTTTGTTTAAACAGAAAAAGGGGAAATGATGGAGGAAGGACATTGGTTAATTATAATAAAGAAACTGCCTAGGCCCCTTGATAGGCCAACCCTTAGGTGGGTGGAGTAAACAGAACAGAATTCTGGGAAAAAGAAGCTTAGTCAAGGAGTCGCCATGGTTCTCCCACTCCAGACAGACGCAGGTTAAGATCCTCCCTGGTAAGCCACCTCGTGGGCTACACAGAATATTAGAAATGGGTTAGAACAATATGTAAAAGCTAGCCAATAAGAGGCTACAGATAACGGGCTAGGCAGTGTTAAAAAAAATACAGTTTCCATGTAATTATTACGGGCGGCCGGGTGCCGGGGACGCAGCCCCACTGCTCCTATTTCAACACTGAGAGTCACACAGGACACAGACCGGGTCATTTAGGTCATTAACTGGGAATCACATAGGAGGCAGAATGAGAGCCACAAACAATCACTCAACGTTCCCCACAAAGAGAAAACAACCCCCCTTGATCCTTGTTATTGTACTAGACACCCCCTATGCAATCCAGTTTATCTGCATCATGACTCTTTGTAGATGAATGTAAAGCCAAACATAAGGATGAGTAAGAGACTAGTTTGGTTATCACACATTCCTGGTGAAAACAACAGACCAGTGGGAATGTGCATCACGGTGGAACCGCACACTCAAGAAAGGTATTTTACTTCAATACGTGTAACTGTGCGGGCATGTAGTTCACAGGTACTGGATTTGCCTGGCACGTGCAAGGCCTTGAATTGAATTCCTAGCAACACACATACACCACCACCTCCACCACTACCAATCACCTCTCCACACACATACACGCACGCACACACACTCACACATACCACCACCACCACCATTACTACATATTTGCATACACACACTCACACGCATGCACACACCACACACACACACAATCTCAATACTGCACAAGAAAGACACCTGTAAATCAAACTCATTATGCTCTCTTGTTGAGACTTGTTGGGAGTTCTCTGACTTCCAGTCACACAACAGTTAAACATCAGGGAGCCACCCACAGCCTTCCATTCTTATAAGGTGTGATATGTTCATGTGGCAGAAGTTACAGCACATATTGATGATAGAAACAGGTTTCTACAGAGTACAAACATCAGCTCCAAATAATAGTGTGTTCTACCAAGAACTGAAAAATAAAAAGAAAATCACAGGTGATGAATTAGAGCAGTTCCTGCCCCATATGCATGGGACAAAGGTACCAAGACAGCCAGCGGATGCCTGAGCCTAGAGAGGGCTGAAGCCCGTGTACTTTCTACCCTAATGCACGCATCTTGGATGAAGTTTAATCTGTACACTAGTCTCAGAGGCTCACAATAATAACCAGCTACAGAGGCTGGAGTGGACGTGTGAAAGCGTGAACATGCGCCCTCTCTCACAGACGAGATGGGGGCTGGAGAGGCAGCTCAGGAGCGGAAAGCATGGGTGCTCCTCCCGAGGACCCAGACTTGATCCCCAGCACCCATGTGATTGATGGCTTGAAACCAGCTGTAACTCTGGTCTCTGGGAGCACTAGGCATACACGTGGGGCATAGACATGCATGCAGGCAAAACATTCCCACGTGTAAAATTTAAAAAAGAAATAATAAAAATTTAAAAACTAATAATGAAGGTGGACTTGTTTGCACTTGTGGGTTGTTTTAAAAATATTTTCAGAGCAGTTGGCTGCACGCCTCTGGTCTTCTGATAGAGGGCCTATTCTAGGTCACTTTGCATATGATGAGAAAGTTCAGGGCTCCTACTCCCTGTGTAACCCTTGGAGATAAGTAACAGCTATAGTTCAGTTGATTATTTCCCATGTGTGCATATGTGGGTGGAGTGTTTCCAGAAGGAAATTATATATTTTCAGTGGCCCAATGGGAAACTGCATCTCAACAAACCACTGAGTGAGCCAGAACACATAGAGCTGGACACACAGGCAAAACCCAGAGAATTACAAAGGGAGTCTCCTTGACCATCCTGTGTGTCTTTAGGTGAGAATTGGCACACATCCCTTTTGACAGACTTTTAAATGACTGAGCTCTCCAGCTACACGAAATGCAGAAGGACTCTTCAAATAGTAATTGCAAGAGCAAGATTGAATTAAAGTAGCAGGATAGACACGCATTCCAGAGTTTGGTTATTTTATGAATATAGATTTTGGAACATAAGACTTAGTTTTTACTCTTTACCAATTTAAGTGACACATTAACTAAAAGGAACAATATAAGATGAATGATACAACAACACATCCAGTTTGTGTAACCCTCTTGGTGTGTGCGCGTGCACAGTGCTCCCGAAGCAGAGGCCAGAGGTTGTCCTTGTGTGTCCTCCTTTCTCTTCCCATCTCCTCATCCCTACCCTACTTTCTGAGACAGGATCTCTCTGAACTGGCCATTTTGGCAAAGCTGGCTAACCAGCAAGGCCCACCCCTTTGTGCTGCTCTGCCTGTAATCCTCCCTTACATTCTCAGGAGGGCAAACTCAGACCCTCTTCCTTGCACAGCAGGCATTTCACTACCCAGGCGCCTTCCCAATTTATCAATTTCTCAAGGCTTCTAAAGGATCGAGAGCTGAGAATTCTCTGAGAAAAACCAGTGGTGATTTATCAAACATCTGCAACCAAATCCTGTGGGCTCTTACACCATTCCCTGTGAGGGGAAGAGGGTCTCCAGCTTGAAGCCCCGTGGTCAGCTCTACCTGACCCGAAGTTAAATGCAAAACCAACTGTTTTCCATTTGATGCACTACTTTCATTATTCCAAGAATTACAATGCTGAAAGCAAATCCCAGCCGTGGCAGTTTTCTCAGTGGCGTCTATAATTGGACATTTTAAAGATAAACTCTTCAGTTACATTTAAACATGGATTACAGCTTACAAACACATTAAGATGTGTTACTGCTGGGTAACTAATGTGTGAGGATAAAAGTCTTTCTTTTTTTCTTTTTCTTTCTTTCTTTTTTTTTCTGGGACAAGTTCTCACTGTGCGTCGCTGGCTGAAACTTCATGTGTAGAGCAGGCTAGCCTTGAAAGACAGGCTGGGATCAAAAGCATTCGCCATGACACCCAGTTAGAGAAGCTAAACGTTTTGAAGTGTTTTCTAAATTCTAATGTGAAGAGCCAAGCATGGATGTGCCTCGGGAAGCAGAGCTTGGAGGAGTGACCAGGTTGTGCTGGCCTTCCACCTTCGAGTAAGTTCTGAGGATCAAGTTCAGGTAGTCAGGCTTGTATGACAAGGGTCTTTGCTAAGACATCTCACTGGCACTAGCCCTAGGTGGATATTTTTTGAAGTGGGGTGTCTGTTGCCTGGGCTGGCCTCAAACTTACCTTTTAAAGAAAGGTGTGTGTGTGTGTGTGCGCACGTATGTGTACGTGTATATATGTATGCACACATGTGCGTGTGTGTGTGTGCATGCATGCATATGTGTGCATGCACAGGTGCCTACAGGAGTCATAAGGGGAGCATCAATGTCTTCGAGCTGGACCTGCAAGCGACGGAGAGCTAACTAACTTGAGTGCTGTGATTCCAATTCCATTCTTCTAATGAAACAGTCAGTGCTCTTAGCCTCCAAACCAGCCATTCAGATACAGCTTAAATATTTCAGGAGAAATCCCCATGTGTCTGTGTAGCTTAGTAACAATTTTTATTTCTTTATTTTTAAATTAAATTTCTTTATTCATATTTGTGCCCTAGCATGCATGTCCGTATGAAGATATCAGATCCTCTGGAATTGGAGTTACAGACAGTAGTGAGCTGCCATGTAGGTACTGGGAATTGAACCCACGTCCTCTTGAAAGGCAGCCAGTAATCTAAACTGCTGAGCCATCTTTCCAGTATCCAACAATTTTTATTTCTACACTGAGAATCTAAGCACTTCGCAGAGAAAAACAACTCTTCTCAGAGCAATTTCCTGATGCGTTTTCAGTGGTCACAAGAGGGCGCCTCAACAAAAGATAACAGGACCACGCAGGTTATCTGCTTCTGAAGATGCACACAAGCATGCTCACATGTATGTGTCTGTGCACAAGAATACATCCACTCACATGTGGAAACACATGCATGCACATACAGTTCACACACATACTCACGCAATCATGCATGCACACACAGGGCACTTGTGTGCATTTGCATACATGTGCACACAATGCATGTGTGTACACGTGCACTCACATGTTTGCTCCCACAAAGCCACACACATACTTGTATTCTCACAATACATACACAAATGTGAACATTTGCACACATGCACAATTTATTTATTTATTTATTTATTTATTTATTTATTTATTTATTTATTTTGGTTTTTCGAGACAGGGTTTCTCTGTGGCTTTGGAGCCTGTCCTGGAACTAGCTCTGTAGACCAGGCTGGTCTCGAACTCACAGAGATCCGCCTGCCTCTGCCTCCCGAGTGCTGGGATTAAAGGCGTGCGCCACCATCGCCCGGCCACATGCACACTTTAATATGCTAAGCTATTGAGGTTTACACTGAGCTGCCGGCTGAGAGGACGGCAGCCCTTCTGCTGACCCCTTGGTAGTTTTACTGAGGAGAAGAGGTTTGCATCCAGCAGTCACTACTCAACACCGGAATCCTACCAGTGGCACAGCAGAGGAGTGCCAATGACAGTGGAGAATGATGGGGTCATCCTGTTCTCCCACACGCATGACAGATGGCGATTTGTGTTTTCCTAGTTACTAGGGGAAAATAAAGTCCATTGTTAATATTTCCAGCCCTTTCTAGCTAAATAATCTTGTGACCCGCCGAGCTCTGCACCATCCTCAGTTCATTGACAGAGCAAGACTGACCAGTGTCCACAGCTGGAGTCAGCCCCTGACTTGAGGGGCGTAAGTGGCATTTACCTTCCTATGCCACACAACCTATGCTCAGAATCATGCCTGTCTGAACTTCGCTACTTGATTCTGATGCTCCAGGTTGCAATTAGCAGTCTGAGGAATGAGGCTGACAAGGTGGATGGCATCTGCATCTTCCTGGTCTTTTCCTTTCCGATTTGTCCAGTGTGAGCTATGACCTGCAGGACTGCAAAGCTTCTCAGGGCTGTACCACTTGAACCATCTCTTGGCTAGTATCTTGCCACCAGAGTTCAAAAGTCTCTGTTTCATTCAAGCTATCCCTCCTCTATCATGACTTACTTCTCCTTTTTAAAGTTGTCAGTCTTGAATTAATAAATTTCTCCTGGGTTGAACATTCTTCACTGGAAAACGGTAGTAGACAGGAGAATTGACAGTCTCACCAACTGTTTGACTGACAGGATCCCAATGACTCCAAGGCAGGCAGCGGCACCAAGGAAGGGTCCCAGCCCAGAATCACTGATGACTTTCAGAAGTCGCATAGTTGGAGTCCCCTGAAAGACTTGCAGGCAGCCAGACAGTGGAAGCGCCTCTTTGCTGTAGCCATTACCGTGTATGTGAACCTGGGAAGGGAGAGGATTGTGACTCTTGTTTGTTTCAGGTGCTTCCTGAGTTTTGTGAGTTGTCAGTTCTGAATTTTGTTTATCTGCTGAAAAGTAAGGAGCTTCTCCCCTGGTGGGATGTTTCCATTAAGAGGAAATTGCTATACAACATCTCCTTGGTTAGGTTTATTCCTAGATATTTTATTTAGTAGTTTTTGAGGTTTTGTGAATGTAATGGGCGTCTGGATTTCTTTCTCGGTGAGTTTGTTACCAGTTTATAGAAGAGCTACTGTGCTTTGCTTACTGATTTTGTATGCTGCTACTTTGCTGAGTGTTTCCCAGATCTACAAGTTTTTGATGGAGTGTACAGAATCACTTCTTTTAAAACGGGGTTAACTTGATATTTCCCCTTTCTTTCTGTGACCTGTGCAGGCAGTGTAGTAGTGACGGTTTTGTTCCCTAGTTGTGTGTCTCTTTAATCTTTTCAGTGTCTGTGTATGGAATGAGCATTTGCCTGTATGTATATATGTGTACAGTGTATATTCCTGTTATCTGTGGAGGGAGAAGACAGACAGTTGTGAGTCACCACATGCATGCTGGGACCACATCCTGGCTCCTCTGACACTGGGCAGCGAGTGCTCTTGACCACTGAATCATCTCTCCAGCTTCTCTACTTGCATCTGTTAAAAAATTATTGAATTACTAAGAGTCCAAGCAATATCTAGAGGAAGTGTAGAGGGAGTTGAAACTGACATCCTTGCCTTGTTTCTGATCTTAAAGGAAATCTTTTCAGGTTCCCCTACTGAGCATCTGGCTCTGGGTTTCTTAGATGCAGCCTTTCTTATGCTGAGGTGTGGCTCTTCCAGCCTTAAGTCTCCTCAGGGCTCTTTATCAGGAAATAATGCCGGATTCTGTCATTGGATTTTTCTGTATCTATCAAGATAATTGTGATATTTATCAATGCCCTATCACTTGTATTGATTGTGTACGTTGAGCCATCCTTGCATTGTGTTAACTATTTATTAGCATCATTTGTCCTACTAAATGACCCACAAGAGATAGTTACTGACAACCATGCTCATTAAGCCAATTAAAAATTTTGAGTCCGAACCTCTGGAAAGTCTCTTGGTGCCCAAGCCCTGGATACAGCATTTGAGCAGACAGAATTGTAATTACATCAGTGCTCATGGGGACGTTACATCAGTGAGGGGTTTAGAGTTGCCTAGTAACACCTACTCTCTTTATAAGACTCAGTGGTGTCTTCCACACACTACATAACATGTTAGGGCCATGGGCAAGGATTGTCCCCAAGGTGAATGTGACTCTTGGGAATGAAAGGGTGAGAAGTGACCAGGCAGGCACACAATACAGTTAGACAGGGTAGTGTTACCTCAGCAATTTCACTTCCCCATTTCTTTGTTTCTTTCAAATCTTCGGTCTTACCTAAGGAGTAAACACTGGGTCCTGAGGATCATTAGTTCAATGGAGGCAACTCTTTGTCTGATGAACTGTAAGAGGCAATTGATTAGACAGGGCTCCACTGCAAGTCCTAGAAAAAGGAGGGGCTAGAGGTTAGCTGGGACAGTGAGGAGGACTGGGGTGTCTAGTTGACATGGGCACACACGCTGGAGGAGAACTGAGCTGTCTTGTAGATGTGAGCATGCACACACTGGAGGAGAACTGAGGTGTCTAGCTGACATTGGCACACACACACTGGAGGAGATTGAGGTGTCTAGCTAACATGGGCACACACACACTGGAGGAGAACTGAGGTGTCTTGGTCTTGGTCTGTCTGATGACTGGTCTGCTATAGGCCCATTGCTCCTCTGAGCAGGGCTGCAGTACTCAAGCAGCAGTCCCTGCCACCCTCATTTCTACCATCACTGGAATGAGGAGCTGGCCAGTTCCGCCATACAGGGGCAGCCCAAAGGGGTCTAGGAGGTGGGTCCCTGAGTGATCCACTGGGGAAGTACAAGGACACCCACAAATCAGGTCTTGACAGCAGGTGACACCGGCAGTACAGCAAACCAAGTTGCTGTGGGAACAAAATACCTTTCTGAGTTAAGAGTTGACTCTGTGACCAGTTTTACAAGAGGCAGAAACGGGTCTACACAAGCAAGCAGGACTCTTATCTCTGAGAGAGTCCTAGCCTGAGTGGATCTGCTCCTCGGGAGATGGTTCATTTCTGATCCTGGTCTGAACAGGCTTGGCACTGGACTGATGACTTCAGGCAGAGATCCCGACCTTGACAGTAGTTGGCACTGTCAGGACCAGTGTGAGGTCCTTTCCCAGAGTCCTCACCCAGTCTAGCCTTTTGGCTCATGGGCTACTGCAAGACCCTTCTCAGTGTGGCTTAGCACAGCCTGACCACAGCTGGCGGGCAGCTGCCAAGCCTGGATGATTGGCCTTTGTTCTTACTTTAGGAGACTGCTGTTGTCAATCCTGGAGTAGGGGCCCTGGAGCTGGCTTTGTCTCTGTTGTGAACTCTGGGAGAGCTAGAAGGTGTTCTTTGGACAGAGGGGCAGCAAAGCTGAGCAAAGGAAATTTCAGTTTCTTGAGGAGTAAAGGTGATGGCGGTGCCTAATTTTCTAAGAAGCTCTCTACCCAATGGGGGTGGGCAGCAACAAGGACCACTAAAAGCAAATGACTGTGTCAATTGTTTGTGGCTAGGCTGGCTGTTCTTTTAGGTTGAGGTCATAGTCCTTAATGGAGCCTACAGCTCCCTGAACTGGCATCTTTTTATTGATGACTGGCCCCATCTATTTTTTTTTATTTTTTATTTATTTATTCTCTGTCTGTTTGCTTTCAAGGATCACTCCCTTGGAACATGGGCAGTAAGAGCAGTGGGGGGTTCAGAGAGGAATATAATCTACATAACCTTTGCCTGCCTGCCAAGGCAGCTTGACTCTGCTCTTTAGTGTCCCTGTTAGTTTAAACTCTTAGGGCCACCTCGATGAGTTGAAAGATATTCATCCCTGCAAAGCCCTCTACATTTGGAGTTTAGGGAGGGAGATATGGCTAGAGCTGCCTAGTATTTTCTGGAGCCAGTGAATCAAAGAGGGTGTAAATTCCAAAAGCTTTTCTTCTTTTCTTTTCTTTTTTCCTTCCTTCCTTCCTTTCTTTCTTCTTTCTTTCTTTCTTTCTTTCTTTCTTTCTTTCTTTCTTTCTTTCTTTCTTCTTTCTTTCTTTTTGTAAGAGCTCAAGAAATGTTTCCCCTTCCCCAATACTGTTCTGAGCCCTGAAGAACCTCTGGAGACGTAGACATATTAGTGGGTTTTCAAGCTGCACCCTGAATTCCAGTTATAAGGCACACGTGGAAAGTGTCCAGAGCCTGGGAACCTGCACATGTACTGGGGTCCTGATGAGGGCATTTGGATGGAAAGATGTCTCAAGTGAGTGGCATGCAGCCTCCTTACCAACGGCTGAAGAATTAAAAAAAAAAAAAAAGTCTTTCTTGCCTCTGCTCCACTAAGCTCCTTTTCCTCTGAAACAGGCAGAAGAGGTGGGGCGATGGGTGCAGGGCTGGGGGCAGGACAGACGCCAGGAGGGCAGCTATGGTTTGCGGCTTATCAGAAAAAAATGGGGGCTCTGGGTCCTTCAGTTATGCAGACCCGAAGTAGAAAAAGAAACACACATCAGGAAGGGGCGATACCCTTTCTCTAAATCCCTGTCCTTGCCCTGGGAGGAAAGTGTCTCCTGTGACTGTACTTCTGAGTCAGGATGTGGCATGGTCGGGACCCCACAAGAGGGAAGCCTAACGGGCCTTCTAGAACAGCGGCAGGATCATAGGGGCAGGAACCTGGGAGCAGACTTCAGCCTTCCCAGGCCCAGGTCAGTAGAGAGCTGAGAACAACAGCTTCCCCAGATCCCATCCTCTGCCTCCGTCCCCCACCCCAGCTCGCTCAGGCTCCGGAGGGTATGGCAAGAGCAACCCATCCAGGTTCCAGGGGCCTTGCCATGTGAAGCAGGCCCAGGCTGAGGGTCCAGCCAAAATAGGGGAAACCCCCACTATGGAGCGTAGTAGGGTGGGGGCAGATAATAAGACAAACAGCTAACAATAACGTGCAGAGAAGGCCACCTCCTGACAAAATCTGAAAAACAAAACAAAACCTAGAAGAATTTCAAGTAGTCAGTCAGCCACCTCTTTTCTGTAGGGACTAGGCAAAACAGAAACAACAGCAACAAAATAAGAAATCAAATAAGCAACTCCCTGCCAAATTTGCCCGTAATTTGTCGGATCATTTACACAGACTGCAGGCCATTCATTCAGGCAAACCGAAACCATATCTCTCATGAGAGGAAGAACCAGGATGCCGGGTCCCTGGCTACTGGTGTCCCAACTTCTCACGGAGGACTGGGGAAAAGTTCCGAGTCAGCATTTTCTTTCCAAACCAGGAAGAGGGCTTCCATCCTCTCTTCATCTGGACACTCTGACCTATTCGTCTTATCCAGAACTGAATTGAGTATGCAGGCTTACCTTCTAGGGGCATAGGAAGGACTCTGTCCGTTTTCCTGTCTGGGAAAATGGCTGTAATGTCAGACCTTTTTGGACTCATTTGTCAGGGTGCAACCCTCCTTGGCTTGGAAGGCCAGAGCCAGGCTAAGCTTGGGGAATCTCGCTGGGAGCCTCCAAATCAAATGACCCACGATTGATAGTTACTGACAACCACGCTAATAATGGCAATTAAAAGTTTTGCATCCTTAATAGCCAGACCAAGAGCAGGCTGGTGCCTCTTGGAAGTTTCTTGGTGCCCAAGCTCTGGAGTACAGCGTTTTTAAAGACAAAACCATAATGATATCAGTGCTGTGGTGTGTGTGTGTGTGTGTGTTTGTGTGTTGCATTAGTGAGGGGTTTAGAGTTACTTAGTAACACCTGCTCTCTTTACAAGATTCAGCGATGTCTTCAGCGTGTTTGGATCATGGGCAAGGTCATGGCCAGTCCCAAAAGGGTCCCCAAGGTGAATATGGCTGTTGAGAAGTGATCAGGCAGACACACAATAAAGTCAGACAGGATGGTGTTACCTAAGCCCTTTTACTTAGACACTTGAAAACATGCGTTTAAAGATTGTTATATGTGTGAGTGTTTTGCTTGCATGTGCATATGTGTACCACAGGCATGAAGTACCCACACAGGCCTTCTGTCCCCTTGGTTTCCCTCAGGCCCTAGAGCTGAAGGTGGTTGTGAGTCCATGCGGGTGCTGGGAACCAAACTTGAGTTCTTCAGGAGAGAAGCTACACTCTTAACCACCGAGCCATCTTTCCAGGCCCAGGTGCAAGCAAGCAACAACTCCTCCCCCAAAAAACTTGATGGACTTAACTTTTTGATGGATTGCATTCTATGGCATTTATTGCAACCCCATGCAGTGTTCCTTTTAGTCTGTTTTAGTTTTTGCCTCCTGTATAAAATTTCACATTTTTTTCTTTTCTTTCTTCCTTTTTTTGAGACAGGGTTTGTCTGTGTAGAGAGAAATTCCCAACTGTCCTGGAATTCACTGTTGACCAGGCTGGCCTTGAACTCAGAGATCTTTTACCTCTGCCTCCCAAGTGCTGGGATTAAAAGTGTGTATTTCCACCAACTGACTGAAATTTTACATGGCCTTCATATGTGAGAATCCCCAGTAAAGAGTATTCACATACATTTTATTTAAATTTAAAATCTGTATTGGTTTAATTTTGAAAATGATATGAGGAGAGGATTTTATTGATTGGTTGATTAAGACAGTCTGGTCTTACTCTTATCCCAAGGTGACCATAGACTGACAAGACTTCTCCTGCTTCAGCCTTCTGAGTCCCTGGTGTGTGCTCACATTCAGTCAAGGTTCTAAATTCACTTATTTTTCAGACAGTAGTCTCTCTCTCTCTCTCTCTCTCTCTCTCTCTCTCTCTCTCTCTCTCTCCCCCCCCCCCCCCCCCCCCCCCCCCCCCTCCCCCCCCCCCCCCCCCC
>NW_026068068.1:1233311-1238143 GCF_014885135.2 Alexandromys fortis | reverse complement strand
GGGGAAGAGACAGAAATCTTTAATAAATAAATTTTAAAAAAAGAAATAAAAGAAAACATAAAAAAATAAAAAAAATAAAAAAATGAAAGAAATTAAAGACTTCATTCATGAATGAAAATGAATAAACAACATACCCCAACTTAAAAAAAAAAAAGAATGACCATTTAGTGGTGGCACACACCTTTAATCCCACACACTAGCGGAAGAGGCCAGAGGATTTTTGTGAATTCAAGGCCAGCCTGGTCTACAGAGTGAGAGCGACTCTCTGTAGCCCAGCTAGAGTGAACTTTACTTACTTGGTGGAATCTCAAGGTCTGGCTAGAGGTAGGGGTGGGACCTAGCACCGAGGCCAACCAGAATTTGAGAGAACTAAGCCTCTAGGCTTTAAACTGTTTTTTTCTTTTCTTTTCTTTCTTTCTTTCTTTCTTTTTTTTTTTTTTTTTTTTTTTTGTAGGTAGGGATAGAGAAGGGGAAAGGGTTCTCATTAGGGCAGAATGGGGAAGTTTTCTGTTTTTCCTCTGTAAGCTGTTTCCGAAAGGTCAGGGTCTGTGGTCTCTTTTTGCATCCTTTCTGCCCATTTGGGTCTGGGCTGGCTGCATTCTCCTGTAGTCTTCAAATGGCTGCTGTCCAGAAACTTTGAACTTAATTTAGGATCTTCGCTTTAGAGGGATAGAGGAAGTGGGGATTCCTTTAATTCTTGCCCTTGCCTTTGTTGAGCTGCTCCCTACTTATAGGCCTGCGAACTCACCATCTGCTTGGTGGTGGTTTTTTGTTTGTTTTGGTTTATTTCCTGTATCTGTCTCCAAGCCTTCAGTTTTGTACCCTGGTACTCAGCCCAGCAGGTACTTCGGTGAGGGCAGAGTGGCTCAGTGAACTTTTGCCTCCTAATCGTGCTACACATCTGCCTGCCTTTGTCAGTGTGGATCCGGTATTGTGTCTATGCTTACATCTGCGTGTGCGTGTGTTGGTATTTCTAATACCTGCCTGTGTGTTTGCAGGCCTCTGGGTCAATTCTCCAGATCTTCTTGTAGATGTGGCAGCATTGTCCACTCTGGGGATGTCACAGCGAACCAGGGCACCAGTCTTCCGGCTCCAGGGTGACACGGATTCACTCTCAGGTCCATGTTATCACATGCTCCAGTTTAACCTGCTACTGCAGTCGAAAGCCCTCGTCCAGGGCCTGTGCTGGGTGCTGTACCTGAGCCTGGCATGAGGCCAGTGACATCCCTGTCTGGCCCCTGCAGCCTGTATGTCTGCTGCTGCGGTCTTGCCTGGTAGAATCTCCCTAGGGCTTCCGGCGGTTGGTTGTCTCTGAGGAAGGCATGACTTCACAGTTTGACTTGGGAACCCCAGGAGCAGTGGGATTGTATACATGCCAGGGGGCTCCTTCCTCCGTAGGTCGCAGGATTCCTGCACAGCACACGCCTATTCTGAAGGGCTCCTCTGAACCTGACCATGGGCATTGCTCCATGAGGTCTCCCCTTCCTGCCATTCTCACAGTCTTTGTGTCAGCCTGCCCCCTTTCCCCTCCTCTCACCCTTCTGAAGCACCCACCGTAAGGCTGGAAAATAGAATCTCTGTGGTGCCCACTGAAGTAGCCCAGATGCAAAATGTAAATCAGCCAGCGGGGTCCTGGCAGGGAGAATGCATGGGGGGTGGGGAGGGGCTGCTGCTTCTCACCTGGAGACCAGATTAGTCCTCATTGCCCCTCCTCCCAACTGCCTTAACTGACACTCACACCCCTGCATTGTGTCCACACCTCCCTCCTCCTTCGGCTCCTTGCTCACTCTAAATCCAAGGACAAAGGCCGCCTGCTTACAGAGCCTCCAAGGAGCGGTGAGGAATTGCGTTATCTCATGAATACTGAGCAGGCCCAGGGCAAGCCCCAGTGGGTCTCAGCTGAAGCCACGTGAGACCTGGCCCTTCAAGCTTCCATTCAACAGTCTCAGTGGAAGGACGAATTCCTGTCAGGCTGCCAATTAGGAGGTGAGTGTTACACCATGCTGGGTTGGGGGTGGAGTTGGGGTGTTTGGCGCTCCAGTGCAGCAGGCAAGCTGTCTTCTGGGGAGGCCGTCCAGGGATAGCAGTGAGTCTGAGTCTGAGCAGTCAGGAGGTTGAGTCTGTAACGGCAGAGCTTGTGGCAGTGTCTACAGACAGGTACAGCTTTAGTCCCCGGGAAGCCTCGCATTCTGGCTGTTTGGGACTGCCTGCTGACCAAGGCAGCACAGGTACAGGGAGAGTGAGGTCGAACCCAGCGCAAAGCCCAGAGAGAACTCGCTCTGAGCCAGCTGTAGCCCTTCCTTGTTCTCAGGTGTGTGAGGGAGGGGTATAAAGGGGGGAGGGTCACACATCCCTCTGCAGAGTCTTCCAAGATCCACTTCTGTATTGTTTGGTTTTCTTGTTGTTGTGACAAATGGTTTTAAAAGCAACTTAAGGAAGGAAAGGCTCATTTCGGCTTGTGGTTTGGGGTACAGTCCATCATGGCAGGAAAGCATGGTGCTGGGAACATGGGACAGTTGGCTGGTCACATGGCACAGACAGCTGGCTAGTCACAGGATGGTGCTGCCATTCAGACTGGGTCTTCCTACCCCAACCCAACATAGGGACCCCTCACAGACATGTTTCCAAAGGCTTCCTCTAGATCCTATCTAGCGGACAATCAAAATTAAGCATCACAAATTCCAATGAATGCATGCATGCCATGGCCACAGCAACTCTGCTTCCCTTTCAGGTGGGAGAGCCTGTCAGTTTCCCAGCTACACTGCCATCTACCTGAGCCCCATCTGCAGTCACTGGAGCACAGCACTGTGCAGTGACTGGACTAGGAGACTCTGTCATCTGCCTGAGCCCCCTCTGCAGAGTCACCGGAGCACAGTGTTGTGCAGCAACTGGACTAGGCGAGAGTATGTAATATGATGATTTCTCTTCCTGAATCCTGAAGCCAGGGTCTTAGGGAGAGGAGACTTCACAGCATTGACATATCTCCCACCCTACAAAAAAGCACACCAGTCCAAGCACCAGCCTTGGCTGCCCAGGGCAACCTGAGTCTACAGTCCCCCTCCCTTCCCTGGTGTCTTGCTTCATTTCCCCTTCTGTGGAACCCCAGTCTCAGTGGCATATAAGCCACTGCCGTCTCCGTGTGCCTCCTGACCCCAGACCCCTGAAAAGGGCCCAGTGTCCAGATGCAAGAGGAGCTGTGGCTGCCCATGAATGCATTTACCATAGCAAAGTCTGCAGTGCCTTTTTTACAGATCACAGGGGTTGTTGTCTGTATATATTCAAATATAGAATATCACCCATAGGCTTATATATTTGAATACTTGGTGTTTGTGAAGTTGTGGAGAAGTCGGAAGCAGGAAGCTGAGTGTTTACATCTTAAAACACAAACATGAAGCCGAGAGAGCAAACTCTAAGTAGGTAATGCTTGTTCATCTCAAAGCCTGCCCCCAGGGATGTACTTCCTTTAGCAAGGCTGCACTGGAACTGAAGGAAGTAGGTGAACCAGTCACTCAGGTGATGCCCACTGGGGGACACAGCCAGCTCTGGAGGACACTCACCATTCAATAAGGCTCTGGACAGAGCTGAGGAAGCAGTAGGCAGCACTCAGAGGGTGCCCTCAGCCTGCATCTCAAGTGTGAGCATGTTCAAATAGGACTCCCGTTCCCCAGAAACAGGCTGGAAAGGGGAAGAAGAGGGATGTGAGGATGTACCGGTGTCTCCTAGAAGTTTCTAGAACCTGAGGTAACACTTCTGTTGCCATCTTCCCTCCTTTAATGCTTGTAAGCATGCATGGGTGTAAATGTATGCACATACATGCATGTTTGTGGGTGTGTATGTTCATATGTATGAAGGTGCACATGGATATTCTTGTGGAAGCTGAAAGATAACCTTAGGTGTCATTCTGAGGAATTCTGTCTGTCTTCTTTGAGACAGTGTCTCTTGTTGGTCTGGAGCTCACCAATTAGGCTAGACTGCCTGGTGAGGAAGTTATGCGAATCCTCCTGTCTCTGCCTCCCCAGTACTGGGATTCTAAACATATGATCATGGCTGGCATGTGTTCTGAGTCCAAATGTTCCTTGCATTTGCAAGACAAGAGCTCTGCTGACCGAGTCATCTCTCCTAGCCTTCCTGTTGCCATCTCATGGCAGAAGACTTGTAGGGTGGGCAGGAAAGCAATGTCCGATCCAGGTAGCCATGTACCAGCAGACATGCTGAGCACCCCTGGGACCTATCATATCATATCATCACAGCTTTCTTAACCCTCTCTCGAGACTGCTGGCAGGCCAGGGCTGAGGCCCCCTGAATGAGGCAAGGGCACAGAGGATGTGTGAGCTTTTGGAGACACAGCTGTGGCCTGGTGGGAAGAGTCTTGGAGGTTGCCTACAAGCTCTCAGAAGCTGTCTGAGATGGTTGATGATTACACAAGGTCCTAGGCATGGTATGGGAGAATTGTCTGTAATCTGTCAATCATGTTTTAAATAAACGCTGATTGTCCAGGTAGGAAGTATAGGCGGGAAAACCAGACAGAAAGTAGAGGTGATGCAATGAGAACAGGAGAATTCTGGGAAGGAGGAAGTTGATTCCTCTCAGTCCTGCTCAGACCACCAAGGAAGCAGGGTGTGACCTGCCAGCTGAAAAAGGTACTGAGCCATATGGCTAAATTAGATCAGAATAATGGGTTAATGGGCAGTGGTGGCACACGCCTTTAATCCCAGCACTCAGGAGGCAGAGGTAGGTGGATCTCTGGGAGTTCGAGGCCAGCCTGGTCTACAAGAGCTAGTTCCGGGACAGGCACCAAAGCTACAGAGAAACCCTGTCTCGAAAAACCAAAT